>NC_041390.1:630977536-631009231 GCF_002162155.2 Triticum dicoccoides | reverse complement strand
CCCTGTGCTCGCCTAAGTTACAAAAATCCTACCGAGTGAAGAGCGAGCCTCTCACTCGGGGGCTTAGCTGCAGTCCAAGCACTCGCCTAAGTTATCAAAATCCTACCGAGTGGTAAGCCAGACTTTCACTCGGAGGCTTAGCTGCAGCCCTGTGCTCGCCTAAGTTACAAAAATCCTACCGAGTGAAGAGCGACCCTCTCACTCGGAGGCTTAGCTGCAGTCTAAGCACTCGCCTAAGTTATAAAAATCCTACCGAGTGAAGAGCAAACCTCTCACTCGGAGGCTTAGCTGCAGCCCAGTGCTAGCCTAAGTTATCAAAATCCTACCGAGTGAAGAGTAAACCTCTCACTCGGGGGCTTAGCTGCAGCCCAGTGCTCGCCTAAGTTATAGAAATCCTACCGAGTGGTAAGCCGGGCTTCCACTCGGAGGCTTAGCCGCAGCCCAGTGCTCGCCTAAGTGGACTAAAGAATAAGTCGATTGCAGTAAAGGCGCCTTGCTTTGAACCTGCAAAGGACATTTCGAGCCAAAGGCAATCGTATTCAAGCACCAAATTCAAGTTTGAATCGATATCTAAAGGAACCGAAAGTGCTCAGGCGTTAAGCCTGTTAAGGTTTATCGGATACAATTCCACTCGGCATACCGAGGCAAATTTAAAGCGTCGAGCCAGAAGAAGTTTTTTACCCCTCCTGTGGAGGGCTGGAAGGTGCAACGAATTCATCAAGGTCAATTCCGTCGGCGATCCGAGTGGCAACTGCAAGGAAAGTTTCCATAAAGGACCTGAAGTCGTGTTTCTTGGTGTTGGCCACCCGAAGGGCCGCCAGCTTCTCTTCTCGCGCATCTTTACAGTGGACTCGGGCCACACACAGAGCAACATCTGCACCACACCGAGCCGAGGACTTCTTCCATTCCTGCACTCGACCAGGGATCGAGTTCAAGCGGGCCATCAGCGACTCAAGGTCATTCTGAAGTGTCTCCTCAGGCCAGAGCGTCGAGTCGATGCGAGATGTGGCGGCCTTCAGCCTTGCGAGATAGTCCACGACAGCTGCAACACGAGACTCCAGTCGGAAAACATCCATGGCAACTTCGTCGTTCACCGGAGAATTGACGGGGTTGAGGTTTGGCTCCAGCCGGCTAGTTTCTTCTTCAAAGTTTTGACAAAATTCTGCAAGGATGATCACTAAGTCAAGGGGATGGTCGAATGGAAAAACCACGATTGGAAATGTTTGCCGAGCATAGAGGTTTACCTTCAAGCATAAGAAACAACTTCTTGGCAAGACCACTCAGGAAGGCCTCCAGATCATTTTTCTTCCCAGTCAACTTACTGACTTGGTCGGTCAGGGCAGCTTTATCAGTTTTTAGTCGACTGACCTCCTTGTTGGCGATCCCAAGAGCAGCTTTCAGATTGGTATTGTCTTGTTCAAGCTTGGTGACTGAAGCTAACTTCTCGTCAGCAAGCTTGATCTTCTCAGCTAGTTTGAGGTCTTTCTTCTGTTGGGCCTCCCTTACCTTACCTGCAAGTTACAGCAAGATCAGATTTTGAAACAAGCAAGGGGAAAAGCAGTCGTCAGGGTCTCACCAAACATACCTTCGGTCTCCTCCTTTGCCTTTGTCAGCTTCTCCTGAACCAGCTTCAGGCTCATCTCGAGTTGAGTGTGCTTGTTTTCCAGCTCAGAGTAGCGAGCCACAAGATCACAAGAGTTCTGCGAAGAACCAATCGACTAAATGTCAAATATAATTCACTTCCGAGTGAAAAAGGAAAAACACACGTTTCTAAGACTACAGCCGAATACAAGCATTCGACCGTAGTCTCGGGGACTACACCCAGTGGGTGCACTCAGCGTGCCCCCACTAATCCTGTTGAAGACAAAGTCGACCAGTCGACCTCAAAAAAAAAGAGCGAGATGCATTCTCTAAGACTGTGATCAACTGCAAGCAGTCGACCACAGTCTCGGGGACTACACCCAGTGGGTGCACTCAGCGTGCCCCCACCGGTTTGTGAAATCCAGTCGACATAGTCGACTGACAGAAAGATTGACATCATAAAGCCTAAGGCCGACTGCCAGCAGTCGACCTTAGCCTTGGGGACTACACCCAGCGGGTGCACTCAGCGTGCCCCCGCTAACACGGAGTTTAATCGACACACCCAGTGGGTGACTACTATAAATTCCGGAAAGGAAAAGTTTTTGGTAGCATATCCAACAGAACAAACAGTGGTTGACTGACCTGAACATTGCTTTGAAGGGCAGAACTGGCGTCATAAGCTGCCTGGCTCGCATCCCGGATGGTCTTTAACTGCTCCATCATGATTCCCGCCTGGCGTATCGCTTCCTTCGCCGCGCCAGCTTGGTCCTCTGGGACGTGGTGCGTCGTGAAGAGGGAGGGCTGCTGAGCACTCGTCAATGGATCTGCGAAGGACACCATGTGTCGAGTGGTGTTCTCTTCCTCCGCAATCAGAATCTCAGGCGCCGTCACATCCTGGGGCACCTTGCTGGCGGACGCTTTCCTACTCCTCCTGCGCTTCAGTGGTTCTTCATCCTCATCATCATCATCAGGGAGATTGATAACAGCATTGGGTGGAGCTACGGAGAAGAATCAGGATCAGAGATCGCGAGTCAGTCGACTAAGAACAGCGTTAAGAATACAGTACCTGGTTTTGAAGTTGCTGCGTCCTCCATCTCATGGTCATCAGCCCGGGCTGAGGTTTCAGAAGTAGCAGCACTGCAACTCCAAAGGATCAGTCGACTAACTTCAGCGTCGACCAGAGACAAAGTTCACACAAAATAAGAAGATTCAAGCAGCACGATTACCCTGATATGGTGGGGATGGACACCTTCATCTTCGGTAGGAGCTTAATCGTCTTCGACGGGGCCGCCCTGGGCTGCTTCGGCGCCTTTTCAGTCGGCACCGGAGAGGTGGTCCGAGGGCGCTTGGTCGACTGAACAACGGTCGCAACCCCCTTGCCACGTTCAGTCGAAGGGTCGTGGACAAGCTTCGACCGCCTTTCTGAGCGCGGTGGTACGACCTCCTCCTCCTCTTCTTCCTCGTCCTCAACGTCATCTTCATCACCGTCATCATCATCATCGTCGTCATCATCCTCTGCAACGTCCGAGTCCCATTCCTCCTCTTCCTGGCTCTCGCCCCCACTCGCCTCACCCTCCTCAGTCGGAGCTTGTGCCCCATTGGGCATCGAGTACAGCTCGGTGAGGGCCTAGCAGACATCAAGACAAGGATCAATCGACCAGTCGACAGGATAAACAGAAATGAATGTGAACAGGAACACAGTGGAGAGCAGAGCAAATGTACCTTGTTTGGATCGCTGTTGTGGTCGAGTGGAGGAATCCTTCTGGCTCCGCGTGGGTTATCCTTGTTTCCGGTAACGGCTACCATCCATCTTTCCAGAGTGACGTCGTCGACTGCTTCTGGATGGACTCTAGTCTCATCTTCAGTCCCACAGTACAACCACATGCAGTGGCTCCGGAACTGAAGGGGCTGGATGCGACGCCTAAGGAAGACCTCCAGGAGATCCATGCCCGTCACTCCCTCCCGAACCAACTGCACCACGCGCTCCATCAACATCTTCATGTCAGCTTTCTCCTCCGGAATCAATTTCAGAGAGGAGGGCTTGTTCACTCGGTCCATGGTAAACTGAGGGAGTCCACTCGACTGCCCCGGCGTCGACTGGTCCTGGCAGTAGAACCAAGTCGACTGCCAGCCTCTGACTGACTCGGGAAAGGTCATGGGAGGGAAGGTGCTCTTATTCCTCACCTGGATCCCCAGACCCCCACACATTTGGATGACTCGGGTTCTTTCATCGCCTGGGCTCGCCTTCTTCACGGTCTGAGAGCGACACGTGAATATATGCTTGAACAAACCCCAGTGCGGTCGACAGCCCAGGAAACCCTCACACATGGACACGAATGCGGCAAGATAGGCGATAGAATTTGGGGTAAAGTGGTGGAGCTGCGCTCCAAAGAAGTTCAAGAAGCCACGGAAGAAAATACTCGGCGGCAAAGAAAATCCACGATCAACATGGGTGGCCAAGAGCACACACTCACCCTCTTCTGGCTGGGGCTGCCACTCCTTCCCCGGAAGCCTCGCAGCTCCATGAGGGATCAAGCCCTCGTTGGCCATGTCGAGGAGGTCTTTCTCTGTGATGGTCGACTGGATCCAGTCTCCTTGGACCCAGCCCTTCGGCAGGCGGGATCTGGACGAGGACCCGCCGCGGCTGGTAGATCTCCCCTTTGCCTTCTCCGACGCCGACGCCTTCTTCGCACGTTCCAGCGCCGCCGTCTTCTCCTTGGCCATGGCTGCCGGCGAGATGCACGAAGGGAAGTTGTGCGGGGGCGAGAGCGAGCGCGCTGGACGGGGACGAAGGGAGCAGAGAGAGAGAGAATGCTGAGGCACAACACAGAAATCCTCGCCGGGCGCATTTATAAGGTCCCTTCCGAGTGGATGACAGGTGGGCCCGGTCGATCTAATCATATCCGGAAACAGTTATGCAGACGGGATACGTGGCGAAGAAAGCGGCGTGGAGATCGAGGCGTCTATGTCCCGTCCCATCCGAACGCCGCGGTCCGCTCCACTTCGCGCGCGTCCCCAAATTTCGCATCCCGCGGAATCCGCGAACGGCAGATCAGTCTGTCAGACGCGGGGTTTCCCGCGATCCGTCGCTCGGGGATCGTCGAAGCCCGAAAGATCACTCAACGAAAGAAGAGAATGGATCGAGTCGACTGAAGACAAGTTGCTCACCATCGACGAAGAGATTCTTTGGTCTAGAACAACGCACGACCAAAGCGCAAAGGTTAATCGGAAACGACATCAACTCCTTCCTCACTCGAAGCCTCAATCCATTCGGGGGCTAATGATGGGGTCATGTACCTAGGGTAGGGTCACGAACCTGATCTAAGTACCTTACCCAAGGACACCCTTAGAAGAGGTCGCCTTCCAGTCGACCAACGAGGGACTCACTCGACTGACTTGAAGGACTCGACCACGAAGACTCACTCGACCACCAGGAGGTCAAGAGGCACTCTGCACTGCAACGGCCTGTAATTAAGTAGGCTTTATGATAGTAAAGACACTTTATGTGGGGCATTACCAGTAGCGCCCCAGACTTAACTCACCTTAAACCCTCTCCTACGTGGGTTGGCTGGGGTCCTGGCGCACTCTATATAAGCCACCCCCCTCCACAGGCAGAAGGGTTCGGCACCTTGTAACTCATATACTCATAATCCACTCGACCGCCTCCGGGCTCCGAGACGTAGGGCTATTACTTCTTCCGAGAAGGGCCTGAACTCGTACATCCCTTGTGTTTACAACCTCTCCATAGCTAGGACCTTGCCTCTCCATACCTACCCCCCACTCTACTGTCAGGTTTAGAACAACGACAGTTACTGCGGGCTAGCCAGCTGTCCTCCCCCGCACAGAAGCGGGTCATGAGTGATGTGAGGGCTGCCATGGATTTCGGCTTTTCCTTTCCTAGGTGCCGGGCCAACCACTCGTCGTGGATGTTATGTTTGAAGGCTGCGAGGGCCTCTGCATCCGGACAATCGACGATTTGATTTTTCTTTGTTAAGAACCATGTCTAGAACTGTCTGGCCGATTCGTCTGGCTGCTGAATTATGTGGCTTAGGTCATCGGCGTCTGGTGGTCGCACATATGTGCCCTGGAAGTTGTCGAGAAATGCGGCTTCCAGGTCCTCCCAACACCCAATTGACTCTGCTGGCAAGCTGTTAAGCCAATGCCGAGCTGGTCCTTTAAGCTTGAGTGGGAGATACTTGATGGCGTGGAGGTCATCGCCGCGGGCCATATGGATATGAAGGAGATAATCTTCGATCCAAACCGCGGGGTCCGTTGTGCCATCATAGGATTCAATGTTCACGGGTTTAAACCCTTCGGGGATTTGATGATCCATTACTTCATCTGTGAAGCATAGTGGATGTGCGGCGCCTCTATATTGGGCAATATCACGACGTAGCTCAAGAGAGCTTTGTCTGCTGTGTTCGGCCCGGCCGGAGTTGCTGTATCCGGCGCGACGGTAGTCATCGTGGGTCGTGGGGCGCCCATGTGATCTGTAGATAGACCTTGATTGTTTTGCCTTTTCCTCCAATACGTCTCGCAAGTCCGGCGCATTCCCCCGTGGCTTGGCGCTTTTCGAGCGGTGCTGGGGTACGGTTCTGGTGGAGGGCCTAGATGCCTCTCTGTAGCGGCCACGAGGTGGTCGGTCAGCCGTATTGTGCGCTGGTGATGAAGGTTTGTATGCCTCCTCCTCTAATCGGGGGAGCAACTTGCGTTTTGGGTAGCTTTTGGAGGGGCGTTCGAGCTCATGCTCTTCGGCCGCGAGGACCTCGGTCCATCTATCGGCCAGCAGGTCTTGATCAGCTCGAAGCTGTTGCTGCTTTTTCTTTAGGCTGTTCGCCGTGGCCATTAGCCTGCGTTTAAAACGCTCTTGTTCACGGGATCCTCTGGCACGACGAATTCGTCGTCGTTGAGGCTTGCCTCGTCTCCGGAGGGAGGCATGTAATTGTCATCCTCTATCTCCTCGTCTGCCGCCCTCTCCTGAGGGCTGGCTTCTCCGTCCTCCTGTGCTGAATCTTGCTGGAGGGGGTTGTCTTCGGCACTCTCTGGGGTGTTATTATCTCCGGTGCCGGAATCTCCATTCTTGCTATGGCGGGATTTAGAGCGGCGCCGCTGACATTGGCGCTTGGGCTGTTTCTTAGAGGAATCTGCCTCCGCTGCTTCTTCGCCGTTTCCATCCTTTGGGATGTCCACCATGTATATGCCGTATGACGAGGTGGTCTTCCAATGCCCCGTAGGTGTTGGTTCTTGATCGTCTCCGGCATCGTCGTCCATACCGTCGATGTCTTCGGAGTCGTAGTCTAGCATGTCGGTTAGGTCGTCGACAGTGGCTACAAAGTGGGTGGTGGGAGGGTTTTGAATTTCTTCGTCTTCCGCATCCCAACCATCCTGACCGCAGTCCGGCCAAGGCTCTCCTGATAATGAGAGATACTTTAGCGAATTCAGGATGTCGCCAAAGGGTGAGTGCTGAAAGATGTCCGCTGCGGTGAACTCCATGATCGGCGCCCAATCGGATTCGATTGGTGGGGGCGCGGGAGGTTCGGAGTCCGGCACCTCGGAGTCACGGGCTTTGCAAGGGACAATGTCAGTATTCGGCTCCATCGCTGCAGAGATTGCAGCCCCCGAGGCGGTGTCCAGCCACCCGTCCTCGATCTGCGCGGTCGGCTCCGAACTATGGGTCAGAGCGGACTCGTGTGCGGCCTCCAGGGCACTATCCGGTAGCGGAGCTAAATCATGCTCGACGTGACAGTGCGGCGCGCTTGGTTGCGGCTCGAATCCATCGAAGATCAAGTCTCCGCGGATGTCAGCAGTGAAGTTTAGGCTTCCAAACCTGACCTGACGGCCAGGGGCGTAGCTTTCGATCTGCTCCAGATGGCCAAGCGAATTGGCCCGCAGTGCAAAGCCGCCGAACACGAAGATCTGTCCGGGGAGAAAAGTCTCACCCTGGACTGCGTTGTTGTTGATTGAAGAAGCCATCAAGCCTATCAGTGACGACACAGAGGAACTCTCAATGAAAGCACCAATGTCGGTGTCAAAACCGGCGGATCTCGGGTAGGGGGTCCCAAACTGTGCGTCTAGGCGGATGGTAACAGGAGACAAGGGACACAATGTTTTACCCAGGTTCGGGCCCTCTTGATGGAGGTAAAGCCCTACGTCCTGCTCGGTTGATATTGATGATGTGGGTATTACAAGAGTAGATCTACCACGAGATCAAGGAGGCTAAACCCTAGAAGCTAGCCTATGGTATGATTGTTGTAATGGTTGTTCTGTCCTACGGACTAAAGCCATCCAGTTTATATAGACATCGGAGAGGGCTAGGGTTACAGAGAGTCGGTTACAATGGTAGGAGATCTACATATCCGTATCGCCAAGCTTGCCTTCCACGCCAAGGAAAGTCCCATCCGGACACGGGACGAAGTCTTCAATCTTGTATCTTCATAGTCTTGGAGTCCGGCCGATGATGATAGTTCGGCTATCCGGACACCCCCTAGTCCAGGACTCCCTCAAGGACCCTCTCAACTGGCTTAATCAGTGTGACCAGTTCTTCCGGGGGCAACGTACGCTCGCGTCGGACCGCACCTGGTTCGCTTCATATCACCTCTGAGGCGCCGCACAGACTTGGTATTACGCTCTCGAGTAGGACAAGGGCGGCATGCTTCCATGGGAGCGTTTTCGCGAGCTTTGCCTCATTGGCTTCGGGCCGTCGATACGTGGGAGCCTCCTGGCGGAGTTGGGGCTGTCTACTCTTCACGTCTACAGTGCAGGACTTCACCGACCGCTTTCGGGCCGTGGCGTGCCACGCGCCCGGCATGACGGGTGGCCAGTAGACTGAGCTCTTCGTTAGCGGTCCGCCAAATCATATCCGCATGGACGTGGAGCTGCAGGGACCCCAGGACCTCCAAACGGCCATCTACTACGCCCGCGTTTTTGAGCGCCGCATGGTGGTCGTCCAGCAGGCTCACCATCTCGGGCCGTTGGGCCGCCACCCTGGCCGGACGTTCCCGCACAGGGTCGTCCTGCTCAGGCTTCGGCGGCACCCCTCGCCGCAACCGCGGCGCGCCCGTTCCGCTGGCTCACCCCAGCCGAGCAACTCAAGCGTCGCCGCCAAGGGTTGTGTTTCAACTGTGACGAGCCCTACGCGCCCGGCCACGTCTGCCCCGCGACTCTTCTACCTGAAGGCTGTGGACTACATTGAGGAGGACGCCGCCGCCGCCGGGCTCGGCGACCTGCCCGCCCCAGCTGCCGCAGAGGTGTTTGGCGACGGTTGATCACCTCGCGGAGTTCCACAAGCGCTTTCCCGCCTTCCAGCTCGAGGACGAGCTGTTTGTGCAGGTGGGGAGAAATGTTATGACCGGCATGTTAGGGGCTTAGCCCAGTTAGTTGTGGCCCAGTCTATTTTATCGTATTAGGGGCTTAGTCCAGTTAGTTGTGGCCCAGTCTATCTTACCGTTATTAGGGGCTTGGGAGTCAAGTATACCTATCTATATAAAGAGAAGAGATGTATCAATCTAATGAAGCAAAGAAGCAATCATATTTGCTCGACTTCCTTAGGGAGCCGGGAAACCTAACTCTAGCCGCCTCCTCCCCGCGCCATCTCCCTCTAAGCCGCCGGCGACCGCGAGTTCGTCCACGACCAGCTCCCTCCTTTCCCTACAACCTCCGGCCTAGATCCGGTAGAACCCTAGTTTCTACCAAGTAACAATCCAAGAATGTAGAATATCTAAGCTCTTGCATGAGAGGGATTTTTGGTTGGTTTCTTGACGATCGGTTATGTCAACATTTGGGCATGTGTGATATGAAAGGAAATTAAGAAACGTGCCTCAGATTCAGAAACGCGCCTCAAACTTGTGGTCAACATTCGGGCATTGGCGTACTACAAGTCTACAATAAATGTAAATTAATCAATCAAACAAACAGTACTTGTTAGTATAAGTCAGTAACCTTCTCAAATTAAAGCAGCAGAACCCAACGGTTGCTTCGTGATTTAGTGTTTTCCAGAAAATGAATAGGAGGAGAAAAAAGAACAACATGCCAGCACGAATCTGGAAGAAAGACATCTGGTAATAAAGATTACAGAATAGGTCTTATACGAAATAGAGTACAGATAGATATTTGTTTTACAGCTTCGTGGAACGGCTGCAGAAAATGCAAAATTCAGTGGAAACGAAACATGGTACAACCTCACACATACATATGACGATCTGTCCAGTGCAAATCATCATCAACGAGGACTTGGTTGAATTAACAACCACAAGAAGCAAGCGATTATTCGAGACGACTGCGTGCATAGTAAATACCGTTGGAAATGTAGACTTGTTTCAAAAGATAGATGCGTGCACCCCAATCCAATTTGGCAACACATCTACCTGTCAATTGACACAGCAAGTAAACCCACATGAGTATATATAAATATGGGGGAAGACGTGATATAAAAGTATAAACAAAGATACTCACTTGGTCCAACTAAGCCGAAGAACCATTTGACTTGATAAAACCATTTGACTTGTATACCATCATAAGAGCAACGATGGTCATGAGCTCGCCACCGTTTGTCAGGTTTCTTGCATGAGATTTCTCGTTGCAGTGGTAGACCGTGTAGCATAGCATCTCCACCCACACTTCAAAGACCATCTCCAGGATGCGAACAGCATCCACTTCTTTTTCCGCTGTGTGGAGCAGTTGTGCTGCAAGCTTACATCCGAGGTCAAGTGTGCTGTTGATCGAAGAAGGCTGAGCAGTTCCTCCGACCCCTGTATTATTGACCGGCGGCTGAGCAGTTCCACTGCTCTGAGACATACCATTTGGTTGAACTGGAGATCCTCCGAGCAAAGCATCCTTCTGGTACAATATGGCATCGAGCAGGTCCCTGGCGTCGTAGCGTGTCTTCAGATCATGGCACAGCTGGATATACCTCTGACGAGTAACAGGCAGAATGTAGGAGCGGGCGACCAGCAGATAAAACATATAATTGCAGAGAGCCCTTGTTCCCTGAAGAAGTTGCACCTTTTTTTCATTTTCCCTACAAAACCTTGCTAAGTGTACTCCGCGAAGAGCGTTCTTCTCTAACCACTCGAGGTAGACATGAGTGGTGATGTGCCACACAAGGATGCTCTCATCCAGATCCAATCCCACGCTCCATGCTAGGTCCTTCCCTAAGGAGAGGCTGTATCCCTTTTCTAAAAAAAAGGAGAGGCTGTATCCCTTTTCTAAAAAAAAGGAGAGGCTGTATCTCCTTAGGGCATTCCGGCCCCGTGAATTCGTGATGTCAATCTGGCTAGCATCATCAGATCCACTGCCATCAGTTGCCGACACTAGTTCCAACACCTTCTCAATGATTGCTGTTGGGACAGGAGTGGACCATGAGTAGAACGTTGAGTCCCACAGGTCCGCCAGTCCCATACTTCTTGCGATTCTGCTGCCTCTGCTGTGGTTAGTGCCAAAGAACACCTTAAACAAGCTTTGCTGGCGCATGTGGCCCGAGCCCGAGCTGTAGATTTCTCTACGTTGTACAATTACCCTGACTAAAGAGAAGACCAGTTCAGGTAACTGATCCACCCAGCCAAGCAAATACCATTTTCTTCCATACAGCAGTGCGGCTGTCCACATGGAGAACGTGAACCTCATCACTGAAATGGCCTCCAGGATAACTGCACCAATGAGCAAAACTTTGGTCACAATGACATATGCTCTTCTGTAACCATCTTCGTCTCTCAATGCATGGAACAACAACTGGAGTGCGGCCACAGTGAAAGGCAGCGAGATGAGACGGACGGCAAAGCCATACCGGGTGTGCATCACTGCAGCCTTGGTGAACAACAGGTCGTACATCATTGTGAGCTGTCTCTGGACCATTTCCAAGATAAAGTCTCCTTCATAACTAGTGTCATTCTCAATTTTCACATAAGGTGTCGGCCCCTCAAACATTTTCTTGGGGATGTCCAACAGTGAGTAAGCTATGACTAGCTGGTTGACTTCCTGTGCCATGTCCACAGGACAGTCTGCAGGAAAACCAACTGCCTGCTGAGCACCAAAATCCATGTAGCTGGTGATGGATAGGCTGCTACTGGCACAACTATTGGCACCCATGAGCGCCCATACTCTTTCCCCGCACTTGAGAACCCCGACCACATACATGAGGATGGCGGCCCAGCGGAGCAAGGATGGGTGGAAGAGAATGGAAGACGCATACAACACATAGCCAGCTGCGAGGAGCTGCACTCCGAAAGCCTGCAGGTGACGGAGCCACAACCGGTTGTCCTCGATGGCATAGGCAGTGATGTTATCTTGCCCGCCAAGGTGCACCAGCAACAGCGGCGCCCAGAGCGCCATAAGGCGGTGCTCGGTCGACGTGACGACCACGGACAGGTGACCCAAGGCGTATATGGCCGTCGTGTCGGCCAGCATGTATGCTGACCAAATGATGGCCTTTAGCACGGGCCAGTCTGTGCATCGACGAATATCTGCCAAGAGCAGAAGCGTGACCTGCACTGCGAAGCTCACCACCACCGTGACATGGATCCCCCGTCCACTCCAGAAGACCGTGTCGGCCAGCATGTATGCTGACCAAACGATGGCCTTTAGCACGGGCCAGTCTGTGCAACGACGAATATCTGCCAAGAGCAGAAGTGTGACCTGCACTGCGAAGCTCACAGCCACCGTGACATGGGTCACTGCGAAGCTCACCGCCACCATGTCATGGATCCCCCGTCCACTCCAGAAGACCACTAGGGGATTCAATCCAGCTTCCATTAGTACTTCTCTGCCGAAACAACAGCTACAGGCTGTAAAAACCAAGTCTATGTCAACTTCTTTTATTGAAGCGGGCAACGCAGCAGGATTCGCTACTGTATGTATTTCTAAATTTGTATATAAGCTTACAAAGAGAACTGTACATGCAAAGAACAAAGTCTACGTCAACTTAGAAAACGTAGCCGAACCTTCCCAAACATTTATGTTGAATTTCTATGGATGTCGTTGCTAGTATTGCAAAGCTGACGTGGGCCTACACAGCATGTATTTTTCTTGCAACGATCCACATAGACAAGCTTGGTCTCGGATGGAGTTATGCTGTATATAATACACGCGGACGAATGCATTTCGTAATACTCCCTTTGTATCAAAATATAAGATGTTTTTTGACACTATATTTTAATATGGAAGGAGTATTATATTGCATCAGTAATTAAACACGAGTACTCCCTTTGGGTCGGTATATTTGACAGGTTTTTAGGTCTTTGATTTGACTGATAAAATATGTACAATATGCCACAAAAGTTATATGGTTAGAAACTACATTTAACAACGAAACCAAAGAATTTTTTATTTATAAAATACAATACATGTTTACCAAGCTAGTTGTACATGACACTGTTCAAAATTTTATAAAAAGGTTCGGTAGTTACCAAAGAATTTTAGCCTTCGGTAGTTACCCCTAAAAAAAGACCTAAAAATCCATACCAAATGTAAACCTAAAACAGTTTTCTGTAGGACGAGCTCCATGCTACCTCCTATCCTGCCCATTTGTTCTTCAATACTGTACATAGAGATATGTACTAGTGGGCAGGTGTTCGCACGGGAGTTTGACTACTCACAGAGAATGCAGTGCATTCAAAGCTGGTCAATAACGAAGGACCACGCGCAGCGCGAGTGGATGGGAGCCGGTGGTAGCTCCCAGCCCGCCCACACTCTTTATGTGATGTTCATCACACTCTTTTTTTCTAAACGCCCACACTTTCTCTCTTCGTGAACCTTACTAAGACTGGTCATAGTGGGGAGTAACTTAGAGTAGTAACATGCATACGTTACTACTCTATGTTACTACCCTTATAATGGGAAGTGTCATATGTGTAGTAACATACACATGTTTATTTATTGTCTTGTAAACTCATTTTGCATTGAAAAGCACTATGTGATGGTAACATATTATGTTACTCTATTTGCCTCTGTCCTCATTAACTACTTGCCACATCAACATTTTTGCTTATGTGGCATCTATGTTACTACCTATGTTACTCATGCACATGTGTGGGGAAAAGCCAAAAAGGTTTTCAGTGGGATTTTCTGTGAACCATACCAATGTCTACAGTGTGTGAGAGAGAGACAAGAGGCCACATAGTTTTCTTGAGAAATAAACTCAAAAATAAAAAAAATGCAGCTTTTGGTCGCCTCCACATGAACCGACAAAGTTAGTCTTGGCCTTGAGTGGCTTTTTATATTTTATAGAGAGTGAGTGATCACTGCAGAGAGAGAGACAGAGGTCAGTGCTGTAGACGGGACAGCACCTGTCGATGAAACTGCAGCGAACAGCTGCCCGGCTCGTGGTGCCCCCTTCCTTCACAAATCCCGAAGCAAACTAACGGTCCAGATAAAAGGTACCATGGAGCTCGGGCTAGGAAAAAACTTGTGATAAACCGAACCGGGGGGGAGTACAGAACAAGGTTCATTCCTGTCTCGTTCACATGGCGATGAATTTAGATGTAAACGTGCGATTTGAGAGTGATTTTTTATCACACACATAGCGAGGCAAGAGATTATTTTTGACATGACGAGATAAGACATGTTAATGGACTGGGTTTTGAGATGATTAATCCAACGGTCCAGTTAACCAGTTTAAATAGACTATACTAATGGTGTGCCCACACGTTGCTAATGAAATGTTAGGACGCGTTTGGTAGCCTGCATACAGCCCAACCAAGCCCACGCGGTGCAAAAACGGCCCGCCGATCCATCATCAGTTTTCTTGCCCGCACGATGTTTAAAGCACTGCCGTGCCATGTTGAGGGGTAACGGCTAGATCAGCCGTTTTACCAGAGACAGGCTCTGGCGAGCCCCGCGGGTCTCTCGCATGCATGTCTGGGAAAGTGTGGGAGACGGATCGGAGGTCTCATACCTCCCTCCCCTCTCTTCCCTCATCGTCCACCACATTCACAACACACACTCTCACTCTCACCGCCCCTTTGTTCTCCGATGGCCGGTCCACAAGAGTCCACCCCCCCCATCCCCTTCGGCAACCCGTACCATGACCGATGGCTCGCCGACATCATGAGGGAGGGCGTCGACATGCTCGCTACTATCAATTTGCCGCCCCCCTTCTACACCAGGCCGAGGTCCGTGACCATTGATCCATCGTCGGCATTCATTCCGAGGAGTGCGGTTGTGAGTAGTTCATCGGTTGCGGCAGCAACTGTGGGTAGCACATCGGCCATGGCCGGGGTGGCGATTTTTACCCCCGTGCGATGGTTTTCTCCATTTTCTTCGGACCAAGCCGATGGTACCCCGGCCGGAACATCGGCGGCGGCGATGGTACCTCGGGTGTGGGCCTGACGAGAAGTGAGACATGGGTGGCGACGAGGGCCTTGCTACTGGGTCGTGCATTGGTCCGGTCATCCGTGCTTGCCTGGCCGCATTCCCGCCCGGGTTTGCTCCATCTACAAGAACTTCACCTCCATCTCCAGCGGTAAACGCTCCAGCGGAGGCGGTGAGTAAATCTCAACCCATGAACATTCAATTTTGGGGTCGTTAGGTTTTTTTTGCCTCGATCCGACTTGATCCCTTTTGATTCGATTTTCATCGAATCGATTTCATCTATGTTATGTGTTTGCAATTTGTTCTTGCTATGTGGTTACATTGTTAGCCTAGTTCTATCGGTAGAACCTGCATGGCATTACTAGGAACAGAAAGCTTGCTATATGCTATTTGTGCAACATGCATGACATTACTAGGAATGGAATGATTGCTAGGTTTGAATGATTACTAGGAATGCCATCACTAGGATGCTATGTGTTTTGTGTAAATGTGCATGCATGTGTGGGAATAAATGTGCATACTAATCATAGCACTGATCATGGAAATGCACATTGCGATGAGCAGTGCACTGATCATGGCAACCCATTGCCTTAATAAGTGCAATGATCATAGAAATGTGCATTTCTATGATCAAGGACATTGCACAGATCAGCTTTTACCTTTCCACTGCAATAATGTGTCTCCCTCTTATCTTCTGAACTAAAAAGGTGTTAAAGACAGAGTGGGATCGAGTTGGTCACGGGTCAATGTCATCGAGGGAAGGAAGGATGCGTCTGTCGGCAGATTTGTGCTCGTCTTGCTCAGCTTCAGACATGGCTCCATGGATACTTGGACCGCGTTGCATTCGCTCATGCCGGCCCTCGCCAAAATCTTTGCAGCATATGCCACCTGGCCCAGAGTGATCTTGCCATGAGTTTGTTGTACCTCAATCCCGAGGTAATAAGTCAAGAGACCAAGGTCACTCATCTTGAAGCTGGACATCATCTCCTTCTTGAAGCGAGTGATTGATGATAATTTTGCGCTAGTGACAATTAAGTCATCGACATAGACTCCAAGTAGTAGTCAGCCATCACCCTTCCCATGGATGTAGACTGCATGCTCAGATGAATTACATGTGAACCAAAGCGGTAGAAATGTGTTGTCGAGCTTGGCGTTCCATGCGCGTGGAGCTTGGTGGAGTCCATAAAGTGCCTTGTGAAGGCGGAGCACCTTGTGCTCATGGCCTTCACACACAAAACCAGGTAGTTGCGCCACATACACTTCCTCGTCAAGGTCATCATTGAGAATGGCCGAGATGAGGTCGAGGTGGTGTACCTCACAGCTCTCTTGAGCTGTGATTGCGAGAAGTAGTCGGACCGAGTCCAGCCGCACAATCGGGGTTAAGATTTCATCAAAGTCGATCCCGGCAAGCTGGACATATCCTTTGGTGACCAACCTGGCCTTGTGCTTCACCACCTCCCTTGAGTATTCTTCTTTAGCTTGAACACCCATTTGAGTCCTATCAGGCCTTGATCAGCATGCAAATCAGTGGGTTCCCAGGTGTCATTCTCGTCAATGGACTTCATCTCCTTCAGCATGGCCACACGCCACGCCTCATGTGGATTGGCATCAATGAATGAAGTAGGTTCTTCACCTGCGGTGAGAAGTAGCTCCTCATCTAGCTCTTCCTCAATGTTCTCCAACTTGCGGTACCTTCGAGATGGAGTGTCACCGCCTGCCGATGTTGGTGTGATGCCAGGTGTAGGTGAGACAAACTTGATCGGCACACGCTCAGGTGTCGGGGGCGTGCCAGCAACTGCCGAAGAAGGTTCTATAGGTATGATAGCCGACAGGGGCGGATCCAGCCCAGCAGGCCGCCCCGGGACGCCTTCGTATACTGTTGCAATTGCTCAATTATTTTGCTACAGTATACAAAGGATTTGGGCCTCATGCCGTGGGCCTGCCCCCTGCATGGATCCTAGATCTGCCACTGGTAGCCGAGATTGAATCACCTCGATCACTAGTGGGAAGTATAGCAAGAGGCATGTACTAAATTGAGAAGTCATCATGGCCGCCAACCTCCTACCAATCCCAGCTTGCAGACTCATCGAAGATAGCCTCACGGGTGACGTGCACTCGCTGAGCCACCGGGTTGAACACCTTGTATGCTTAGGATCTTGGTTCATAACCAAGGAACACCATCGGAGTGTTGTGATCTTCCAACTTCTTGAGGTGAGGACGTGTTGTATTGACATGGGCAACCCACCCAAACACACGGAAGTAATGTGTGTTCGGCCGCTTGCCATGCCAGAGCTCGTACGGGGTCTTGTTGTTGATGCTGCACATGTACAAACGGTTTAGGATATGCACTAATGTCATCACTGCCTCACCCCAAAACAAGCTTGGGACCCTCTACTCCATGGCAACCATAATTTGGTTGTGTTGCTTCACCACCCCATACTACTGAGGGGAGTAGGGAGCGGACAGGTGACGCAGAACTCCATTGTTGATGCATAACTCCTCAAAGGTTTTTGTTGTGAACTCACTACCGCAGTTTTGCGTAGAGTCCGCTAGTTGCGATCGCTCTGCACATCAGTTGCAGCCTTAACTTGTCGGGTTGCTGCTTCAGCTTCATCTTTGGTGGAGAGGAGCACCAGCCACATGTAGCGGCTGAAATCGTCCACCATCAGAAGGAAGTAGTACTTCCCGTTAGGGCTTGGTGGCATCATTGGCCCACAAAGGTTGGAGTGGATCAGGTCCAACTGCTTGGTGGCATCAAATGACGTGCACTGCAGGAACGGTGCTCGACGTTGCTTGCCGGCGAGACACACATCACATAGCTGGTCCGCATGGCCGATCTCCGGGAGCCCACACACCATTCCAGTGCACGCCATCTTTTGTAATGCACCAAAATGTTGGTGGCCAAGGCGCTTGTGCCATAACCACGCATTGTCACCACGGTAAGCTAGTAGGCACCGATTGTGTCATAAACTTTGTAAAGCTTATTTGGAGAGCAGGGTACCTTGGCGAGAAGTCAGCAATTGCAGTCCCAAATTGACATCATACCAGAGTTAATAGAGGTGGGGCAGCCATTTTTGTCGAGCTAGCCAAAACTAAGAATACTCGTCTTTAGACGAGGGATGAAATAGATGTATGTGAGAGCCATATTCTCGTAGCCATGCAAGATGAACATGACGGTGCCGCGCCCGCGAATGTCCACGATTGAGTTGTCTCTGAAATAGAATGAGCTGGTGATCATCTGATCAACCTCAGCAAACACGGACCGATCACCCGTCATGTGGTTGGAGGTGCCGGTGTCCAAGTGCCATGAAACCTCGACTGGGTCCGCCTCGTCGCCAAGGTGCACTTCGGCCCCGCTCCTTGTTGAGGAGAATCTGCATGTCGACGGTCTCAGGCTCCATGACAATGGTGCTCACCTGCGCCAATGAGCAACGTGGTTGCATCGTTGTTATCCCTGCACCATCTAGGCTTCCTCCCTTTTCCTCTTGCGATTAATCATGGGCCCAATGTCCTAGCTTCTTGCAATAACGGCATATGTCATCATGTGTTGCCCCGCTACTAGTGTTGCTGGTGGGTGCCTTATCACGCGAGCCACCTTGCATGCGCCTGCGTCCCCGGCCCCGGTGTCTGTTGCCAACGAAGTTGCTTCCACATTGTTGGTGGAGGAACCATCGCGCTCACGGAGATTCATGTGTGCGAGCCTTTGTTCCTCGGTGAGCAGCACCCTACCCCGCCGGTCTGTTCACCGGCGTCATCGTCACGCTCCTCGGCAACCTTCAGTCGGTCAGTCAGCTCCTCAATGGACACGATGTTCAAGCCTACCAGGCTCTCGATCGACCAGACCAACGGCTTGTACTACCTGGGGACGACGCAAAGGTACTTGAGAACCACCTTCTTCTCATTGATTGATTCCCCGAGCACCTCGAGCTCGTTAACAAGGAACTGTAAACGCATGACAAAAATCATCAACAAACACATCGGGCTTGAACTTGATCTCCTCATGCTGCGCTCAACACCCATGTGTACGGTCTTGATAGTGTCCCAAGCTTCCTTTGCGGTCTTCTTCACTACGAGAGTGGGAAGCATCTCTGGCGGTACGTCGCGAATGATTGCTTTGAGCGCCATGCGGTCGTCGGTGTACTCGGTGACACCCATCTCAACCGCCATCCATATCACGTGCCTACAGGATTACTTGCATGAGGAGCGACCAGCTATTGTAGTTGGTGCGGGTCAGGATCGGGAAGGATGTGGATGACATATGCTCGAATCACGGCCTGAGCGCAACATGACGAGCTCTCGGTCTTCGCCCCTTAATGACTGTGCCTCAGCCTTCCTCGCCTCTTAGCCACAATCTCCTCCGGCGTCTTGGAGTTGGAAGCGTCGCTGGCGCCCTTGGGCATTTGCTTGGGCATCCTAACGCAGGCTCTGATACCATTTGTTAGATAAAACTCTTGGCTAGCTTGCTCTCAGCCTCTCCGTGAATGGATGGAGTAACGAATGTGTGCTCAGCATATGAGAGAATGAAGAAAGAAAGGAGTTACATGCACTCATGTATACTCACTGAACTAGCACACATCTACACTACATAAGCTTTTATTCATTAGAGTCTCATGGTTTGTTTAAACGGAGGAAGAGCACAACTCCTTATATAGGAGTATGAGGCATACACCATGTACAGCCACCACACTCACACTAGAACGCACTACTAGTTATAGCTCACCTCACTAGAAATTTCTACAAGACAGCAAGCTAATTATCTCCTTCCTTAGCTAGTACTTACAGCAGCCTTGATGACATCCTCTGGGTACACTGCTGGCATGCATTATATTTTTGCCCAACCGGCATGCAAGTCAGATGTTTTTTTGGGCAATTTAGCTACTTTTCAGTCAGCTAAAATTCCACTTTTGGGTCAGTCGAATTTGTGACCATTGGATTTTTCCTTAAGATCCGTGCTGCGTTTTTTTATCTGTGTTGTGTTGTGTGGGCTTCTCTTGTTTTTTGACTGACCCCTTATTTGGGTCAGTCGATTTCATTTCTGGGCTGGAAGCCCATTAACTATGCAATCTAGCCCTCCTCTCTCTTCCTTGATTTTTTTAATACTTTTTTGTTTTTATGTGCTTTTGCTTCTATTTTTCTGATTCTCTTTGTTAGTTGATTTTATTTCTATTTTGTGGATATTTTTGGGTTTATTTTTGTTTTCTGTTTCTATGGGTTTTTTTCCCCATTTTCTTTCCTTTATTGGTTATTTTTGTTTTTTGTGGGTTTTTGGCTAAGTGTCATTATATACAAAAAAAATATAATATGTGCCAAAATGTCATGATTATGTGTACACTAAAAATGCGCAACTTCTGTGCAAATAGTTTGTAAAATAATTTATTATTTGTTTTATTATTTTCAGTTCCTTTTTCTTTAATGGGAAACCAATGGCACTAATTCATTGTTTCTTAGGAAACTTCATTATTTTAATTTTGTTTAAATTTTTATTTCATTTTCTTTATTCTTCAAAGGTAATACCAATACCTCTAATTCATTCCTACTTAGGAATTTTTTTGTGAAATTTCACTGTTTGTGCTTATTTTTGCATATTACAAAAAAGCGCAATTTCTATTCAAACCGTGTGCAAATGTTACCATTATCCTTTTTTCTTTACTATTCTTTCTTCTTAAACGGTTAATACGGATACCACTAATTCATTATTTTTATCCTGAGAAGTAGAGAAACCATGGATCAAATACCAATGCCACTAATTCATTCTTTTTTAGATAATTTTTTTTTGCGACAAATATCAATATTATGTGTTTATTCTTGCATATTATAACAAAGCGCAATTTATGTGCAGATTTTGTCATTATTTTTTTAAGCTGTTTATGTGATTTCCTTTCTATTTAAGGGTATTTTCGCTTCACTTTTCTATTTCTGTTTTCTGTTTCTATGGGTTTGTATGTTTCCTATTTCCTTTCCTTTATTGGTTATTATTGTTTTGTGTGGGTTTTTGGCTGACTCTAATTTTATACAAACAAATACTATATAATATGTGCCAAAATTTCATGATTATATGATTATTTTTGCATAATACGATAAAGTGCAATTTCGGTGCGAAGTTATGCGCAAGTTTTTTTTGTGTTTCTTCTTAAAGGAAATACATTATTTCAGTTACACTATGGAAATTATAGTAGGATTTCTCGCAGATTTCTCCCACACACTTCCCACCCTTTCCTCGCCAATTTCTCATGCCCTTTTTCACATGCCATATAACACGTGGACATATGATTATTCTTGCATATTGTAAAGAAGCGCATTTCTTATGTATATTTCATACAAATTTTGTCATTGTTTGTTTCAGATTCTTTTTCCCATTTTTTTTGTTCTTAAATGGTAATACCAATGCCGACCATTCATTCTTCCTTAGGAAATTTAATTCTTTCTTTTATGGGTATTTTTGCTTCATATTTTATTCCTGTTTTCTGTTTCTATGCATTTCTCTTTTTCCTTTTTTTTCTTTCCTTTATTGGTTATTTTTTGCTTTTTGTGGGTTTTTTGCTGAGTGTAATTATATACAAACAAATACTATATAATATGTGCCAAAATTTCATGATTATATGATTATTTTTACATTTTACGATAATGTGCAATTTTGGTGCAAAGTTGTGTGTAAGTTTTTTTTAAATATTTTTCTTAAAGGAAGTACATTATTTTAGTTACAGTATGTGTAAATTATAGTAGAATGTAAAAAATGCATAATTATATGCTTATTCTTTGCATATTTCAAAAAGTGCAATTTCAATACAAATTGTGTGCATGTTTTGAAAGTTTTTACTTTTGCATTTTGTTTCTTCTTAAAGAGTTTCATTCTTTCTTAGAAAACTTCATTACTTTGATTTTGTTTTAGTTTTTTTTCCTGAAATGGTAATTCCAATGCCACGAATTCATTCTTTCATAGAAAGTTTTCTTATTGTTTTATTTGTATTTAATTTTCTATTTTCCTTTAGTTTTCACTAATATATACATATATTTATTCTTGCATATTATAAAAATGCAATTTCTGTGTAAGTTATCTGCAATTTTTTTCGTCATTTGTTTAATTTATTTTCCATTTTCCTTCTTTCTGAATGGTAATACCAATGCCAATGATTTGTGCGAATTTAATTCCTTTCTCTTTTAAAAATCTCCTTTAGTTTTTGTATTAGTTTAAGTATTAATTATGCTCTATCCGCACAACCAAAAGGCTATGATGAGTGTCTGTGGTGCTTTGCGTGTGTATGCATGTGGGTGTGTCTGTATGTTTATGTGCGCATGGTGCCTACATGTACGTGCTCTTGCGTCACAACCTAGCGTAGTTTCAGCTGCTAAAGTTCACAGTTTTCATCCATGCTTTGAGATGAATATATGAGGCTACAAGGTGGTTAAGAAAAAAAGTGACTGGCCCTAAAACAAAATTCAGTCGACTAGGCTATAGCCAGTCGATTTTGTGACCGTCCGATTCTGCTTGGAGATTTGTGTTGTTTTCTTTTTTCTGTATCATTTTGGTGGTGAGTTGGGCTATGTGGAATCGATTGACCCCTATTTGTGTAAATTTAATTCTTTCTTTTGTGGGTCTTTTTGCTTCATTTTTTATTTCTATTTATGTTTCTATGTTTTTTCTTTTTTCTATCATTTATTGCTTTTTTGTGGTTTTTGGCTGAGTGTAGTTATATACAAACAAATACTATATAACATTTTTCAAAATTTCATGATTATATGATTATTTTTGCATATTACGATAAAGTGCAATTTTGTTGCAAAGTTGTGCGCAAGTTTTTCTTTATTTTCTGACTTCTTAAAGGAAATATATTATTTCAGATACACTATGTGTAAACTATAGTAGAATTAGAAACATGCACTATTATATGCTTATTCTTTGCATATTTCAAAAAGTGCAATTTAAGTGCAAATTGTTGTGTAGGTTTTGAAAGTTTTTTCTTTTTCATTTTCTTTTTTCTTAAATGGTTTCATTCTTTCTTAGAAAACTTCATTATTTTGATTTTGTTTATGGGTAATATCAATTTATTCCTTCATAGGAAAATAATTTTTCACAAAAATGTACTATTATTATTATATGCTTTGCATGTTATAAAAGGGCATTTTTGTGCAAATTGTATGCAATTTTTTTTTCATTAGTTGTTTTTCAACATCTTCTTCTTATATGGTAATACCAATGCCACTAATCATTTCTTCTTGAAAAAATTTTATTCCGAAAATTCCCTTATTATATGCTTATTCTTCCATATTATTAAAAAACATAATTTTAGCGTAAATTTTGTGCAAATTTTTTATCATTTATTTTTTATTTTGTTTATTCTTAAAGGGTAATAGCTATAGCACTAATTCATTCTTCCTTAGAAAACAACAATGTTTTTTAAAAATATATATTTTATATTTTTTTTATGGGTAATACCAATGCGACTAATTCATTTTTCTTATAAAACTTATCTTTTGCAAAAATTTCACTGTTATATTCTTATTGTTGCATATTAAGAAAAGCCGCAATTTATGTGTAAATTATGCACAAATTTTGTCATTAAATTGTATTTTTTGTTCATTCTTCTTAAAGGGCAGTCCCAATGTCCGTAATTCATTATATCTTAGAAAGTTTATTTTTATTTTAGGCTCGATTGTATAGGGACGGGCATGATTGTCGCTTGAATATTACACAGGAGAATCAGATTATAACGTATAGTTGCCACCATAAGAATAAGGTTAGTTAGTTTCCATTAAAAAACGTTCCGACACGTACATCCGGACGCAGCAAGAAAGAAATACATGCATGCGTGAAGTGAAATGAGCAGTTGGATGATGAAGTGAGCAGGTAGTACAGGAACGCTCGAGTAGAGCAAATCGACTGAAAAAGTTATTGTTCAGTGGACTGTACGGAAAACGAAAATCAGTCAACTGACACGTAGCCTCTCCCTTTTTTTGGAGCACAAGATTAACTGTAACAGCAGCAACCCCGCCTCGCGTCAGAGAAGAAGCCCCATGCAGGGCGAGGTAGGGGAGGTGGGCGACGGCCCTCGGCCCTCGCAGAAGCCCGCAGCCTCACCTGCAGAGCACTCACAGAAGGACAGTGGAGGTCATGGAGGCTCGGGCAGCAGCTTGCACAGGGAGAGCTCATCCATGGCGGCGGACAGCAGCCATGGGCAGGATCCAGCAGGGGGTAGGTGACGCGGGACAGACGATGGGAGGAGGTAGGCGATGCGAGGCGAACGAGTGGGTGAGAAGGGGTCAAAGTGGTGCGAGACTGCCGGGCGCGTCGGACTCGGATCTCGCTTCCATCCAACGGCGCAACGAGGGACCGACGAAACACCAGATTGGTCGCCCGCATCGGGCTAGGCTTCTTTGTTTGATCTCAAGAACACGGAATTTAGATCTGGGGCGGTTCCACTAAAAAAAATCTATTGAGATCTGACGGTGTATTTTCCTATTGAAAACTACTTCCGCTGTTTGTTAAAATAATATAAAGAGTCAATTACACCACAGGTGCTTGAACTTGCCAAGAAAAGTCAGTTTGGTGCTAAAACTTGTGAAATACATTGAACCGGTTATAAAACTTGGCTTGGGCGTGCATCTATAGTGCTAATCACGTTTTGTATACGCTCAACGTGCTGACGAGGCGCGCCAATGTGGCGTACGACCCACTGAACGCGCGACCTCATCATAACAAGCCGAACCTGCTAGCCACCACAGCAAGTCAAACTTGTTTTGATGATTGGATAGCTAACCCTAATGACACATACATACCTAACAAAAAGAAATAGTGACCCAGATGGGGCTTAAATGGTCTGCAGTGACCGCGGCCAATTTCTACAATGATAGTGTTTTTAATTCATATATACGATTATAGTTCATATTTATTTAAATTATATAATTGTTTTCTAGTAAATGCTTGAATGTATTTTAGAAGTACATGAACAGTATTTTAAGTAATAACATTTCTTGGAAAGTGAATACATGAATATTTATCTGAATGCACGAATACAGCCTAAAAAGCTGTGAATATTTTTCTGAATACATTAATATGACAAGAATATTTTTATAATTTATGAAAATAATCCATAAACATTATTTTTACTCTAAAATCATTTTAAAATAATAATTTATATTTAATAGGATAACATTGACATTCGTTCAAATATGAACATCTTTTAGAATTAAGCGAACATTTTTTAAAATAATTATGTTTTGAGAATTACATGAACATTATTTTAAATAATCATAATTTTTAGAATACATGACATTTATGTTAAATAAGAATATATTTGTAGAATTACATGAAAATTATCTTAAATATTTTTCTTATAATTACAAAAACATCATCTTAAATAAGTTAATTCATTTCTATGTATAATCTTTCTAATTTACATTTTCTTATAAAATGCTATGAAAAAAAATTAACATGTAAAAAATGGCATGCAGTGACTGTAGCCGATTTAAGCCCTATGTGTGTGCTTGTCTATAGGTCATTATGGGTGGAAATCCCACTTGTACAGCATTGATATGTGGTGGCTGGCCTGTGTGGGCTGGCGGTAACAAGTCGTGTGTTCGAACCTGGGGGCAGTGCGGTGCTACATTTTGCGTCCTAATTTCTCTCTGTTGTATTGTGCCCTGACGGGTGGGGCTCAATTTTTATAGTGAAATTTCAGGGTTATTTTAAGAAAAAAAATTGAGTGGCTTCTATGAGAAAATAAAATATCAGGTCGTTTTCGCAAAATATCATGCCACACGCCCGTGCCCACCTTCCTGTCACTTACATTGAGTCCCACGCCACGTTTGCACGTCTCGTCAGTATGTTGTGCGTATACAAAATGTGATTAACACCGTAGATGCACGCCCAAGCCAAGTTTTGTCACCGGTTCAATGTATCTCACAAGTTTTAGCATCAAACTGACTTTTCTTGCCAAGTTCACATACCTGTGGTGTAATTCACTCTAATATAGAAGTAACTGCTGATGAACTTGAAATCTCTGAAGACGGTTTTTAGATAACCATTCGACTATACACAAATTATTGGTCTATGCTACTGATTGCACAGGAATACTTGTCTTGGATCTAATTTTGTGACACGAATTTGCCAGCAAAAAAGGAACTTCGTAATCAAATATCGCATTGCTTGATTGAAATAATATTTAGGAGGTGCACAGAGTAGAAGAAAAAGAAGACAACATACTGATCGATGGGTACGTCTGATAGCGACGAGACGGCTGCCAGCTGCATTCAAAAATTGCAGCAACTCATTCAAAAATCAAAAGGAAGACACATATTCGGAGAAATAACTCAACTTTGTATGACAATAACATACCTCCTCTTTCAGAAATGCAAGTCGCTCTCCAAACAGCTCTTAGTATGTGGGAGACTTGGAGAAGAAGAAGAGGAAGAAGAAACAAGCCAATGCAGATAGAGCAAGTGAAACGATGTGGCCAAGTGCTTATATCTTCACAACTATCCCGCGACCTAAGCAGCACAAGTAACATCATGACAAGGTTGTACATCTGTAACCATAAGATACAAAAAGTAATCAAATAAAGTGTCAGCTTTTGGCAACACGCAGATGTTTCATCCGAGGGAATCTTTCCACGTTATTTCTGCTGCACCAAGGCATTAACTAATTGCATTTGTTTGGAAGGCGACTAAACAGATCTTAACATTCTGGTTCCATGTCAACATCGTAAATGACCCTTCTCAACTCCTTGTTATCGCTGACAACTCTGACCCACGTATCGCATGATGGATGGAGGACCAGGGTCCAACTTAATTACCGTTACCAGCACATTTCCATGAGTGGCCCACATTGCATGACTGACAAATGAATTTCGAATTCCGTATTTTAGGGAGAGTTCAAGAAAAGAAAAATGAAAAGAAAAATTCAAATTCCGTATTTTAGGGAGCATTCAACTTCCATATTTCGAGGACCGGTTTTTCTTTCACGGTAATATGTGTCTCATTCATATCGTAAAGATTAAAGTACAAGTCACATAAAGACCGACACGACGAAACAGAAAAAAACTACAGAATGTCTCTGAGCTTGACACCAATGCCCAGCACCTGCCTCCGGCACCACCACAGCAGCCACCGAAAGAAAAAATAACGGATCACCATCTCACCCAAGCTCGATGCGCCTCTATCGCTGATATGCAGCTTTGCAGACCTCCAAGTTGGCTCGCCAAAGGCGAAACCATTATCTATGAACCAATCAGACCGAGACAACACCCGAGACACGCCATCGAACTCCAGATCTGGCATCCCCACATGACTAAGACTTCGGAGGTGGAAACAATACCTGCTATCCACAAACCACGAGCCTAGGACGCATTCCGTCATCCAGATTTCGTTGATGCAGACCACAGTCTGCATTCTCTCCTCAACTACCTACCAAGCTTTGTGCCGACGTTGGAGCAGACGCCGTTGCAATGGCGGTGCCCGAGGACACATGTCCACCACAACGATGTCGTTGCCACCACGACATCCTCGCTTGAACATACTGGTTCCCATATCCTTCACCGACCATAGAGACGACCATCTCGCTGGAGAAGAATCCGGAGCTTCTTTATTCAGCATTGCCGTCGCCGCCGACGAAGCCAAGACGTCAAATGATCAAGAACCCTAAGCTTCTTGGGCACTAAAAGCTAAAGCTAAAATGATCCACACACGCGGGATCCGGTGACCCCCCCTCACCACCGACGACCAGAAGGTTGCCAGCAGAGGAGAGCCGCCAGGAGACAACGCGGGAAGGTTTGTCTCTCCTGGTGGTGGCGGCTAGTCTCAGAAGAAAAGAGAAAATAATACCTCCTCCTTTGACATTGTTAGTTGTCAAAACGTAGCATTCAAGGAAAGAAAAATGAAATTCGAATTCCGTATTTTACAAATCTACATCGTCTAGTAGGAGCAGGTAGTAGAATGGAAAACTCTTCACTTACCACGAGTCCATACAACTGGTGCCAAAAGTTGGCATCTCCAAATATATATCCAAAACAATTTAAAGCATGTACAAATTTCTACTCTATATGTCTATATGAACTGAACTTTTTTTTGCTAAAAACGGCGAAACTGCTTGATTTAGCAGGCCATGAATGGATGTATTGTTTACCATTTTTTGCATTGGATTTGTGGCCTTGAAATGGGAAGTAGGAGTTGCATTGCAAGAAGAAGATATTAATCATATAGTGTGAGTAGGTTTTGTGTCACAAGCTGAGGATTAACATTCCAGGCCTGCATAACGTGTATACATGCATGTGAACATAGGTGCATCTTGTGAACCCACGCCCAATTATGTGTGAGAACATGTGCTTCTCCACGCAGTTTGGCTACTTTGGCGTTGATGAGGAGTAGTTGAGAAATAGTATAAAAACACACTCTGTCAGTTTCCCTTTTCAAGTTTGTCTTAAAAATGATACCTGGCCGTCTCAGAATACGGGAAACAAAAAAGGCGTCTTGTGAATACACAACCGGTCATTAAAAAAGACAAGAGATCTGAATCTCACCTACCACCTCTCTCTGCATCTCATCCTGATCAATAACCGGATATCACATCTGTTGATAGAAGAGACAAATCTGTTGCAAAACAAATTGAAATGACGTTATCTTAAAATAAACCAGCATCCCATTGTGCGATGGTCCTTCGATCCTATGCCTCGACCCTTAGCCCGAGTAAATTACTTGGATACCATGACTAGATCAGAGACAAAATACTCCGTTGATGAAAAGATGAATGCTTGAAAATAGAGTTACAATGTCGCCGTATGGAAAGTACCCTTGATTACCTGTCATGACTATGCCTATGGAGATTGCTATGGAGGTTGAGGTGGATATGGAGATTGTGGTGTAGATGGGAGCGAAGCAGCGATGACTTGATGAATGGGCGACTCCTTTTGTCGAATGCTACGACCGAACAAGGGACTGTGGAGGAGGACGACGGCAACGGTACAGGTCGTGAGGAGGAGGGCAAGGGAAGAGGAGAAGGAGGGCGATCACAATGGAAACAAAAGCAGGACACACCCTATAATTCAGCCGATTTCACGACAACGCAAGTCAGCAAATACAATCAACATAAGTTAATTGAAAACCACCTGAAATCAGTTGCAAAACCATCTTGGGGACATTAATTTGATCATGCATATTTGAGGGTCCTATATATAATAATCCATAAAGGTTAATTGGCACTTGTCTTCACGTGTTCGATAATGGGCCATAGCCCAAGAGGGTATTGTTTTGCTTTTGCGCAGCATACGATGGCTGTTTTTTTTCCTGTGCATGACTTGCTCCACATCTCTAGTGTCAGTGATTTTTTTTCTCTTTTCCTGTCATGTTCTTTTTTTATCCAGTTTTTCCTTTTCCCTTTGTTTTTTCCTTGTCACATCATTTTTCTGTTCTCTTCTTCTGATTATTAGTTTTGTGATTAGTGTTTAAACATTTCATAGTCTACTTTAAAAAGATTCATCCTGCTTTTAGATAAAGTTCACTGTGCGTTAAATATCCCATCATGTAATTATAAAAGGTTTATTGTGTTTTTCAAAAATATATCTTGCCCATATTTTAAAAATGTTCTGTGTGTATAGAGAATTATTCGTTGCGTGTCTAGAGATTGTTCATTGCATAATTATTATTTTTGTCATTTTAAACGAAAATGAATAAAATTTTCTGACATGTATCTTGAATTGTTCATTGAGTATTTAAAATATATTAATTCCATATTCTAAAAATATATGGTATTTTTTAAAATGCATAAACATTTTTATATACAAGAGAATTTGTTTTTCTATGTTTTCTTCTGTTCTTATATTTTTGTTCATCGCATATTTAAAATGTGTTCATTGTGCATTCAAATATTGTCTGTCATGTATATTGTAAATATTCATCATGTATTTTGCTCAAAATATGTTCATGCTTAGAAAATGTTTCATCATATATTTAAAAGATGTCTGTCGCACGCAAAAAATGTTCAATGTGTTTTACAAAAAGACTATCTTTTATTTAAAAAAAATGTTCATTGTATATTTGAAAAATATTCATTACGTTTTTATAGAATGTTTGTCGTGTTAGTCTAAAAGAAGTGTCCTTTTTATGCTTCAAAAATGGCAATCACATATTTGAATAACAATTCATCACATATTTGATACATGATGAATATTCTTTTAAATACACGATGCACCTATTTTAATAAATGATAAACCTTTCTGTAATGGCCAGGTATCGTGGGCTGTGGAGAGCCATTTCACCGGCAAATTCGCTCCCGGGAAAATCAGAGTAACGACAAATACAATAGCACTTCGCTTATCCCCTGTTTCACTTGTGTTACTTCCTACATATTTTCTCTCATTTTATTGTAGCTAGGAAGAAAAGAATTGTAAATTTCATTTATTCGTTCATGGTTCCCTGCTGATGCTACGGAAAAAGAAACAACCACAAGCCCAACTCAATCATAGATTAATTACAAACCAGCCAACTCAGTTGGGTTAATTTGCCAGTCCTCCAAATGTTGCAGACACTGGTGAAAGAGCTGAAGGAGGCGACACGGTAGAAGGAAGCAGGGAGACAGTTGGAACATGTAATTGATTGACCATCGCATACAGAAAGCGTGCATATCCATCTAGTACTACTACACTAGAGAGAGAGAGAGGGAGGGAGGGAGGGAGGAAGGGAGGGATGGAGGGAGGGGAAGAGAGAGAGGTTTTAGAAACAATCATGAGCGATGATATCGTCGCTAATCATCCGGGGCTAGTGCCCGGTACCAATCTTGGTGATTACCTGAGCGATGATGTAGAGTTGGAAACGCTAGAGGTAGTAGAGATTTTTAGATACAAGTATGGGAAGCCTCTCGTCAAAACTGATCATCCTCCTCTAACAACGATGATGCGAAGATTGCATGAATGGTACATGGATACCTGCAGTAAGTTTGGGAAGGATAGTATGATGGTGAGAATTAAAGATGAGCACGACCTCATTGGAGTTGAGTTGCTGCCTGTTGAATTTGTGGAGTTATTTCAGTTATTCAATCAAGACGCCCTCGACAAACAACTCATGACTTGCTACTGTCTGTAAGTATTACTTCTGTAGTTAAGTCTCTATAGCTCAGCTCTTTCATTGCATGTATATATAATTATCTTCACTATATTATGCAGATTGAAGATCATCGAATGCAAAAAAGACAAATCTATGACATTGGGTTCATTAACCCCAATACCGTAAATGAATGGTTGGTTCAAAAGAGAGTCAAAGATACTGAGGACAACTTGCTACAATCGTTACTTCGACATCAAAACAAAGAGAAAATACTCTTTCCTTACAACTTCAAGTGAGTGTTATTGTCTTGTGCATATTCGGTTTCGCTTACTCGAGGTTATAGTAATGTAATTGATGAGTTATGCGTGTGCAGGTTCCACTTTATTTTGCTAAAGATTAAGCTTGATCGGCGAGTAGTAACTGTCTTAGACTCGAGAAGTAAGGATCCCCAGGAGTATGCAAACATGACTGCAATGCTCCAGAAGTAAGTTCAGTCGATCATTATCGCACCATACAACTTTCGTTCATGTGGCGATATCAAGTAATCATTTTCTTTGCCTGGTAGGGTTTGGAAGCAGTTCACCGGAATGGTTCCGGGTCTACAGAAGGAGATGCGCTTTACACACCCCAAAGTAAGTAGTACTATCTAGTTCTGCACATCTCTCGTTGATTCTTATTTCATCAATACCATTATCATGCTTCATTAGCAGTTTGATTGACCTCTATTCTCGTAAAGTGCTTGTCGTAGGAAGGCGGGAATAATTTATGTGGATACTACGTTTG
>NC_041390.1:630972362-630977325 GCF_002162155.2 Triticum dicoccoides | reverse complement strand
AGGCGCTTTAAAATAATTACGGTTTAGGCTTGAACAAATGCGGAATAAACCTAGTGGTTAATTTGTCAAGCACAAAACCTACAACTAGTCACACCTATGTGCACCAACAACTTATGCTAAGCAAGATAAACAACTAGGTGATAGCAAGATATATGACAAGAAACAATATGACTATCACAAAGTAAAGTGCATAAGTAAAGGGCTTGGGTAAGAGATAACCGAGGCACGCGGAGAGGACGATATACTCAAAGTTCACACCCTTGCGGGTGCTAATTTCCGTTTGGAGCAGTATGGAGGCACAATGCTCCCCAAGAAGCCACTAGGGCCACCGTAATATCCTCACGCCCTCGCACAATGTAAGATGCTGTGATTCCACAAAGAGACCCTTGAGGGCGGTCACTGAACCCGTATAAATGGAGATCCTTGGGGGCGGTCAACGAACCCGTACACTTTGGCAACCCTTGGGGGCGGTCATCGGAACCCGTTAAATTGCTCAGGGTGATCTCCACAACCTAATTGGAGACCCCGACGCTTGCCCGGAGCTTTACACCACAATGATTAAGCTCCGAACACCACCAACCGTCTAGGGCACCCAAGCATCCAAGAGGAACAAGCTCAAGGGTACAAAGCACCCAAGAGTAATAAGCTTCTCAATTTTTTACTTCCACGTATCACCGTGGAGAACTCAAACCGATGCAACTAATGCAATGGCAAGGGCACACGGAGTGCCCAAGTCCCTCACTCTCAAATCCCACCAAATCAACAAAAGCTATGGAGGAATACGAGAGGAAGAACAAGAAGGAGAACACCAAGGACTCCAAGATCTAGATCCAAGGGGTTCCCCTCACATAGAGGAGAAAGTGATTGGTGGAAATGTGGATCTAGATCTCCTCTCCCCCTCCCCCCCAAAAAACTAGCAAGAATCTATGGAGGGATTAAGAGATAGCAAGCTCAAAGAAGGTAAATGATGTCACTCGAAGCTACATCGGTTTTTTCCCCAAAGAGGAAGGGATGATGCAGCACAACGGTGGTAGGTATTTCCCTTTGATATTATTGCAATTCCTACAAGCATATATTTCTCCTTAATAACAATTTTCAGTAGCATCATGAATGAATTCAACAATATAACTATCACATAAAGCGCTATTTTCATGATGCACTAGCATAGAATTTTTACTACTCTCCACATAAACAAATTTATTCTCATGAATAGTAGTGGAAGCAAACTCAACGAAATAACTATCATGTGTTACTTTATTCACATAATCAATTTAAGCATTAAAATCATGATGCAAAGTTTCTTTAATAAATTTGATTCTTTTCAAAAAATACAGTACAGGATACAGCTACAGCCCCTGAAGGAAAAGGAATACGGCTACTTTTTTCTGAGTGAATAACGACGTGGGGAAAAAAAATTGGTGTGACCGTGCGATGCCGAGGGAACGACACGGAGCACGGACCAGAGAGAGAGACGGACGCATGCGCGTGCCCTTTCTTCCTTCCTGTGCATGCGTGCGGCCGACTGCTTCACCTTGCCGTGCTGCGGCGATTGTGTTCAGACCACCAATTCAGGGAAAAAGTCCAAAACAAACCTTGAATTTATCGACGAAAGCTAAATCAAACCTTAAACTCTCAATTCCTGAAATAAGCACACCAAACTCTCTTATCCCGGTCTATTTTAAACCTTGAGAGGACTTAACCGGTATTTGCTGAATTGGGCCGGCCCATTAGGGGCGTCGCTCCCGCGCGCGCACTGCTCTGGGTTTTCTTTGTTTTTTTTCTTTTTTCCTTTTTACACATGTCAATTTTTTCTTTGTACCCAATGTACATTTTTAACGCACACATAAAATACTTTTTGATAAACTTTTGATAGTTTCAAATACATTATGTACATTTTCAAATAAATGTTTTCATTTTTTTAATACATGGTTATATTTTTGCAAATACATGTTTACATTTTCTGAATGACAATAAACATTTTATAAAACTAAACGAACACTCTTTTGCATAGTTCGACATTTTTAAATTTGCAGACACTTTTTTCAAACACATGCCAAGTATATTCTGTTAAGTGTAAGACATAATTTTTTACAACACGCAAAACAAATTTTTTACATTGTACACACATTTTAGTTTGAAAATGTCACAAACACATTTTTTTGAAACTTTTGAACATTATTGAAATGCTACACTTTTTTGAATGTACGAAACATTTTTTGAATCACACAAATATTATTATAAATTGTACAAACATTTTTTTGAATTGGTCCATACATTTTTTTAAAACTTGTGATATTTTTAGATGTCACAAAACATTTTCTTACAATTTGTTCAGATTTCGAAATTTGTTCCAATTTTGTAAATTTTTCAAAAAGCATTCACACTTTAAAATTATGCTCGGGTTTCAGAAAATGTTTATATTTCAAAAAGTGTTCGCTCTTAAAAAATTTGTTCAGCTTGGTTGGCTGGCCCTGACGAGTCCTTAGCCAACGATCCGAAACATTTTCTAAAACAATATTTACAAAATTCTAAAAACATTATTTATAAAATGTGACACAATTTTTGAAAATCCGAAACATTTTCGTAGCACGTGAAAAACTGTTGAAATTCTGAACATTTTCTGGAATTGTTTTTGAAATCAGAAACAGTTTTTAAAAACGCGAATATAATTTCTAAATTCCAGAAAAAAAATAAAAACACAAAAGGAATTGAATTTGTCCGATAAATAGAAAACAGCAATATTTTTTAACTTCTGGAAAATTTAGAAATGCGCAAATATATTTTAAAGTTCACGATTTCTTGTTGTGAGTAGCAGGTTATCCCGGCCGGGGTTTTCTTATTCCCAGAGTTCCAAACAGGTCTAGGGTCCAAAATGGACCGGGATTACAAGTTCAGAGTGCCAATTTCTGGGATTCAAAGTTCAGGGTTTGATTTAGCTTTCATCTACAACTTCAAGGTTGTTTTGGACTTTTTCCCCAATTCAGCGGCCAGGATTGTTGCCACTCGCGCTTAACATGGTCCTTTCACCCCGCCCTGATCAGCAACGATCGACTGGTTACTTGTCAGCGATGACCAGTTGTGATGATTCTACAAAACTGGGAGTCCTCTGCTTAATAGTACCTACTCCCTCCGTGAAGAAATATAAGAGCGTTTAGATCACTATTTTTATAATGGGGTGATTTGATCTTTAGCCACCACTTTTTGTGCACTTTGATAATTTGCCACTATTTACATTGTTCATGTATTGTTCTGACCTAAATTTTTTTTTTTGATGAGACCCACTCATATTTCCAAATGATTTGAAATTTGGAATGCACCTTACGCACCAAATTATCTTCCATGCAAAAACAATTCGTATTTTTTGTGAATTTTTTAGTATTTTTCGTGAGTTTTCTCTTCACCAGGTGCAGATAAGCCTAGACTCGAAAATGGATATTTGTATACATGACTGCTATACAAGCTGGGTATTGTAAGGATCACCAAGGATCACCAAGGATCGATTGATCAGATCACCCCTGGACTTGACAAACAAGACAACAAACAGGAGAAAACAAAACACCTGTACGCCCAGAATTCTTATCGCACCAGCTTACCCTTCCTCCTTCTATTGCTTTGACGTATATAGAGTTTACAAGAGAGTTCGCGCCCAACACGGCCTACTGAACTTTCCCAACACGACGCGACCCTGCTAGCCAGGTTTAAACATAGACGAAGGATTGAAGCCTAACTGAATACGGGACGTCCGAGAGTGCCTTATAAACTGTCTGAGGGTGACATTAGATTATGTGCGGGCCGGGTGGCTGCGGCGGTGTGCGCCAAAAGGAGGACCACGCGCATATGCATGCAGCCGTGCGGTTGGGTGGCGCTTGCCGTTGATATGGTGGTCTGAACATAACCGCAACAGCCCGGCGAGCGCGACGCCCTCGGCCGCACGCAGGAAGGAAGGTGTTGGGAAACAGGGCCAGCCGAGGGGTGGCGGCGGCCTCGTGCGTATCGCACGGGCTGGCCCCTCCCGGTTCCCTCACTTTAGGTTAAGTGAGTATTTATCCCTTGACCCCCTATCCCCTGTATAAAGCAACGAGGAGCCATCATTGTAACCCCTGATCATTGATTAATAAAGCTGGTCTTTTCCATATCTTTCTGTGTTATTTACTTTCGCGTGTACGACTACTTCCTCTACGACGCTCGCTTTCGCTCCGCAACCTCGGACCGGACTCGCCGGCGGAGTTGCGGAACACGTTATCAGCACGCTTCGCTCCATCAACTCTCCGTCAAGCCTGCATCACGCAGGCTTTCGTCGACCCCGCGAAGGTATAAGATCCGATCCCCACCCTTTGCAAAAATGGATTCCTCTCGTTACTACGATTCCGTTTTTGCGATTAGATTATTTTTCGGATAAATTTACCTATGGTGTGGATTTCTCTCCTAAAAACTGAGCGGACGAATACGTCGCCGACCAATGTCGATGTTTTTGGATCACGAGAGACTTGTTGACTACACTATACGGGAGTCGGTACAGATCGTGATCCAGATAATCACGGTACCGCCGCAACGCACCCGCTGTGCCACGCGCCGTCGATGTTTCCGATGAACACGACGATGTTTTTTGAGATCCCGACGCCGACGTCCAGATGACGCCGTCCCAAGCTACATGGCCGTACCGGTGCCCAATGCATGCTCGTGCCGCCGCGTGCCCTGCTGGCCCCGGCTGCGCTGGTCGCCGCCCGGCTGCTGGCCGCCCCCGCGTGCGCGCGTGGTAGCCGCGCCCGGCATGCGTGCCGGCCTGGCACTGGTCGCCCCCGCGTGCGCGCGTGGTAGCCGCGCCCGGCATGCGTGCCGGCCTGGCACTGGTCGCCCCCGCGTGCGCGCGTGGTAGCCGCGCCCGGCGTGCGTGCCGGCCTGGCGCTGGTCGCCGCCCGGCTGCTGGCCGCCCCCGCGTGCGCGCGAGGTAGCCGCTCCCGGC
>NC_041390.1:630948528-630971826 GCF_002162155.2 Triticum dicoccoides | reverse complement strand
TCGAGCGTGCGCGCCGGGCCAGCCCCAGCACTTCCGGCCTAGGTGCCTGCGGGCAAGCCGCCGCCGCTGCTCGGGCGCTAGGGGAAACCCTAGCGTCGCTACGGGCGGGTGGCAGCGCCGCGCATGGGCCGGCCCGCTGGCTACTGGGCCTCCTTTGGGCCGCGGCCGTGGCACCTTTATAAAAAAAGGGGGCGCCGGCTGGAGCACGGCAATTTGCCTTTTAGCCCCCGAAGTTTCTAGATTTTACGCGAATTTTTATTCCTGCTGTAATATTTCGTGTAGAAGCCCCTGGAACTGTCTGTTTTCGCTGAAAACACGTATTTGGGCTTAAAAATGCCTCGGGAATTCAATTTTTGGGTTAGTTTTCACATACGAGATGCGCTTAACATGCTATCTTTTGTAGCATGATATTATTGTATGATTTTACTGCTGTAGATTAATTGTTTAGCACTCTTAATCATTTAGTAAGTCATATAATAGCATGTTTTAAATATTGGAACGTCTTTTCATTGAATAAGTTTATCAACATCGCTTTGTGCAAAAGATTACCTGCTGTAATCTCATGATTTTTGCATAAATCGCAGATGGCCGGAATTGTCCACAAGGAGTTTGCTGAGTTGACCCAGACAGAGCTGAACTACCTGTCATGGTCCTCGGACTGCGAGATTTTTCTCCATGGCAAAACCCTCCTGAGGGCGATCGGTAAGGGGGCCCAGCTGGCCGCCACTGATCCCAAGTTCGAAACTGAAAATGCGCAGGCTCTGCACTTTCTCCGTCATCACCTGTCACCTACTCTGAAAAATGAGTATATGGCTGAGCGCAGTGCTTCTGGCCTTTGGACCGCTCTTAAGCAGCGGTTTGAGCGGTTGAAGTACACTATGAAGCCACGTGCAGAGGCAGAGTGGATCCGTCTGAGGTTTGCGGACTTCAAGACGGTTGGGGAGTACAATTTGGCTCTGCACCGGATTTGTACGACTCTTCGGTTGTGTGGTACTGAGATTACCGACTCCCAGAAGATTGAGAAAACCCTATCCACTTTCCACTCCGACGCGGTCCAGTCCTCACGGAACTACCGCCAGGGGAACTACACGAGGTATTCAGAGTTGATTGACGTCCTCCAGGTGGCGGAGGCGCAGGATGAGGTTCTCAAAAAGAACTTTGTCGCGCAACCACTTGGGGGGAGTTCTCGCCAGGAGGTGAACGCTCTCAAAATCCGCAAGCCTCAACAGAAGAAGAGGGGCCGCAAGGGCAAGAAGAAGGGCCCTCACCCTCCTGCCCCGGCTAAGCAGAACAAGCCGGGCAAGGGAGGGCAGCGGCCTTAGGACTGCTTCCGTTGTGGCTCGGTGGAGCATTTCTCCCGCCAGTGCCGCGCACCACCGGAGGTCGTTGAAGCATACAAGGCTCGGAAGGCGCGTGAGACGCACCTCGCCTTGGTTCAGGAGAGAGCACCACCGGCGCCCATGGCGGCACCCGTGATGATCGCTACGCCCCCTGCTGCGCCCATAGAGGCGACCCCCGTGGTGCCCATCGCGGCAGCTTTGGCGGTCTCTACCGACGCCCACGTCTCCATGGAGGTTGACCACATGGTCGCCTCGGCGGCGGCGCCGCCACTAGACATTGATGCGGCCTCCAAGATGATTTCTAAGGAGGATCAATTCACTAGTATGGAGATTGCGGCTGAAGTTGATGGCTTCTTCACCGAGTCCACTTAGCATACCTCTTTGGTTATCATGATTCCGTGATTTGATACAATAAAATTGAATAAATTCGATTTGGTTGTAAGCTCTATGAGAGCATAAACTTATTCTTTACTTTGGCGATTGGATGACATTTATTTCATTCATTTATTCCATTATTTATACATGATAGCATGTTATGTTCTGAGATGTGTGCATTTATTTTTAATGTATTTTCTTCCTCATTACATTAATTAGATGTCATATTTTAGAACGCGTGTGGCGCCCGAATGGAGGAAACGTGCCTTGCCAATAGCGCCACCACTCATACCATTTTACGAGAAACTAAGTACTTTGAGTCCATTAAAAAATCTCCGGGAAGTATTATGACAATCGCCGGCTGCTGTTCTCACATAGTTGGCTCCGGACGAGCCACTATTATACTCCCTATGGGAACAACTTTGATCATTAATGATGCGTTGTTGTACCCGGAGTCGACTCGTACTCTTTTGAGCTTTAGAGACATCCGCGCTAATGGTTTCCATGCTGAGACCGATGATGAAAACGGCAAGGAGTGCCTACTCATCACAAAGCGGGATGCCGGTGGTAAACATGTTATCGAAAGGCTTCCTTCGTTTGACACAGGGCTATACTACACTAAGATAGTAGCACCGCCCGTGTACACTACCCTCAAGACCATCTTTAGAAGCTCTGAACTCTTCTGCCTCTGGCACGATAGGTTAGGCCACCCCAGACTTAGGATGATGAGAAATATAATTAACAACTCGCATGGCCATAATGTTAACGTGAAGAACTTCCTGAATCCCGATGATTTCGTGTGCTCCGCATGCGCTAAGGGGAAGTTAGGCCATCGCCCCTCAAGGTGAGGGATGAAATCCCCGCGTTCTTGGAACGTATCCAAGGGGACATATGCGGTCCAATTCAGCCCCTCACAGGGCCGTTTCGGTACTTCATGGTGCTCATTGATGCTTCCTCTAAATGGTCCAATGTTTGCCTGCTGTCAACAAGGAACCATGCCTTTGCAAAACTGATCTCACAGATCATACAAATGAGGAATAATTTCCCGGATTATCGTATAAAGTCTATTCGAATGGACAACGCCGGAGAATTTACTTCAAAGGCGTTCGATGATTATTGCATGGCAATGGGAATCAAAGTTGAGCACTCGGTACCACATGTTCATACACAAAATGGACTTGCCGAGGCATTGATTAAAAGAATTAAATTCATTGCCCGGCCGCTCCTTCAGGGTTGTAATTTACCAATTACATGTTGGGGCCACGCGGTGTTACACGCGGCTCATCTCATCAACTTTCGACCGTCGGCCTACAACATCCACTCTCCTATTCAACTTGCGCAAGGGTCGGCACCGAAAATTTCCCACCTTCGTAGGTTCGATTGCTAGGTATATGTACCAATACCACCCCCTCAGCGATCGGTGATGGGCCCGCTCCGTAAGTCGGGGATATACGTTGGCTATGAGACTGTGTCCATAATCAGGTATCTGGACCCCATGACAGGTGACTGTCACATGGCTCGTTTTGCTGATTGCATTTTTCACGAGGATCTTTTCCCGACTTTAGGGGGAGAGAATCAACCCCTTGATGCTAAAAGTCGAGAAATCACGTGGCAAGCCACGGGGATCCACGCTCATGACCCGCGCACTGCTGAGACTGAGAGAGAAGTCCAAAAGATAATAGATTTGCAATCTTTAGCAAATCAACTGCCCGACCGCTTTAGTGACTTAAAGACTGTGACAAAATCTCATGTGCATGCGCGCAATGCACCGGAAAGGGTCGAAATACCGAAGAAAAATGATGGTATACCCGCTCCCGTCCAAAGGCCTAAAAGGACGAGAAATCCGGCTTCTCAAATCGAAGTACTCGGGGACGCCTGACGAAAAAGGATAAGAGAGATTTATCGCAGCCTGTCGCCAAAGTACCCCAAATTGAAACGGGGAGCCAGTCGAGACCTGGCACAAGTACGGAAAATTCAGTGCACGAAATTCTGGACTTAAACTTTCCCATAGGGGAAACACCCAGCGGAGATGTGAGCGCACACATCGACGCGGGAAATCTAAAGGACCTTGCTCCCATAATGGGAAATTTGGTAGAGCAAGTGTTTGCGCCTGATGCGCTCCATGACGAAATGGCCATAAATTATATTTATACGGGGGAGTCCCTGAACCGAGCAACGGTGATTGTCGACATCAACTTTGCTACGAAAATTGCCTCAATCATAGATCTTGACCCTGAGCCTAACACGCTCGCTGATTGCAAGAAAAGGTCGGATTGGAAAGATTGGCAGCAGGCAATTACTACCGAATTATTATATCTCAACAAAAGAAAGGTGTTCGGACCAGTTTGTCGAACTCCTCCCCACTTTCGCCCTGTTGGCCATAGGTGGGTTTTTGTTCGAAAGAGAGATGAAAATAATAAGGTAGTACGGTACAAAGCAAGGCTCGTCGCTCAAGGGTTCACTCAACGACCAGGTGTCGACTTTGAGGAGACTTATTCCCCGGTCATGGATGGAGTTACCTTTAGATACTTGATCTCGATGGCAATAAACATGGGCTTGAAAATGAAACTAATGGATGTTGTCACTGCTTACCTGTATGGTAACTTGGATTCGAACATATACATGAAGGTTCCAGAAGGTATCCCTGTTCCGAACCATGATAGAGCAAACAGGGGTCTATACAGTGTCCAACTTCAAAAGGCATTGTACGGACTCAGACAGTCTGGTAGAATGTGGTACAATCGCTTAAGCGATTTCCTTCATGAGAAGGGCTACACAAGCAATAAAGATTGCCCATGTGTTTTTATACGGCGATTCCAGGATGGATTCTGTATAATCTCGGTGTACGTGGACGATTTAAACATAATCGGTACACCTGAGGATATTGAGGAAGCGAGTTCCTACCTGATGTCGGAATTCGAGATGAAGGATTTGGGTAAAACCAAGTTCTGTCTAGGTTTGCAACTTGAACATTCCCCTGATGGGATTCTACTGCACCAGTTGGCCTACACCCAGAAGGTGTTGGAAAGATTTGGATTTGATAAGGCATATCCTTCTAAGACCCCGATGGTCGGGAGGTCTTTACAGCCAGACAAGGATCCGTTCAGGCCAAAGGAAGAGGGGGAGGAAACTCTGGGACCAGAATTTCCTTACCTGAGTGCAGTTGGCGCACTCATGTATCTCCACTGGTGGAAAAAGGGCCTTTGGTCGCGGTTCGCAACTGCCATTAGTCGCGGTTGCGCAACCGCGACCAAATAGGCGCGACTAAAGGCCCCCCCCTTTAGTCGCGGTTGCTTAAGAACCGCGACTAAAGGCCCGTCCACGTGGGCGCCAGGCGGCCGTCGGGGCGGAGGACCTTTAGTCGCGGTTCTTCTGGCCAACCGCGACTAAAGGCCGCCGCAGGTTTAGGGTTTTAGCCCCCCCCCCCCTAAACCTGTTTTCTGTTTAATTTGTATTGTTTTATTTCTTTTGTGCTTTATTTTAATTTTGAAGGAGTTTCACATATTCTACGGTACTACATACATGCATATGAATGTACAATTTCAAACAAATTTGAAATTAGAACCAAAAAGAATTCAAGAGGAATATACAATATATATTCAATATCATCGGATGACCATATACAATTTTGAACAAGTTTCCATACATAATTTAATGCATATAAAGTTCTACGTCCTCGTAATGGTGTTCTCCTTTAGGATGGAGGACTTCCCTCCTGAACCATCCAGCTAGTTCCTCTTGAAGTGGTCGGAAGCGAGCTTTTGGACTAAGCATCATCCGGAGGTTATTCCTCTGAGCATTGGTATCACTCGGAACCCGCTCAGAGGTGTATCTCCGGATCATCTCACAGACATAGTATCCACATAGATTGGTCCCCGCTGGCTGAATATCCTCACCATTCTTAGCCTTTGACCTTTTGAATTTTAGCTCTTTTTTGAATTCACCGACCTTTGTATCTACAAACCGTCTCCAAACCCTACAAGGCAAAGAAAATTAAATGAACAAGAGAGTTATTAGTTACTTGATATTAGGAAATGAACGAAATAGGCCGATTGATATAGAGCGCAAATGAATGAAAATAATTACTTCTGCAGCATTCTTCTCATGCCGCCCCAAAGCTTTGGATCCTTATTCAGAGAGTCGTGGACGAGACATTCTGAGGTGTCAACTTTAATTACTAGCAGAATCCAGTGGAACCTGCGGACACGATACATGCACAGTACGTCATGCATAACTCATCGATTAGCCGGCCACATACCATGCATGGAGTAAACAAAAGAGAATGTGCTCAAGACAGAAACACTCACCCAAAATGGTAAGGAAATAGAATATCACTTTTGAGTTCCTGCTTTGTAAGAAACTGCCACAGGTCTGCCTCCATGTCGGCGGGGTGATGCTCCAACACATATCCATTAACGATGTGTGGGTCAATGAACCCAACATCATGGATGTTCCTTACTCTGCATTCCTTAATCTTCATTCTGCATGTATAATAGCGGACACAACAATATAGTTAGGACATATATATAGTGCAAGCAATATGAACGAGATGGGGTAGAAATAAATCACTTACAGAACGTAGCAACTGATGATAGATTTGTCGAGCTCGCGCAGATTGAAAAGCTGGAACAATTCACTCAGATGAATTTGTACATAGTAATGTTTGAAGTGATGCTCATATCTAACTTCCGCATAAATATATTCTTTGGCGTTTTTATTTTTTATGTAACCCTTGTACCATTTCAGCAGACCTTTCATTTGTGGAGGTAGATCCTCTTCCTGCGCAGGCTCGACGAGAGGCCCATTCTTCACATATGTAATTACTACCTCCTTCACTGGCGCCTCATCAAGGCCTAACAGTTCACGAAGAGTAATACCTAAGTTGGCTGCTTGTTCTCTGGCACTCGTTACAGTCAATCCATGTGCTGCCGCAGCTGCTATGATATCGGGGTCATCCGGACCGGCGGCTTTCACTATAAGCGGGGCAATCGATTGTTTACTTTGTTCCCCGAGCTGGGCAACTCGTTTCCCGCTTTTTTTACTTTCTAATTCCGTTTTCTCGGCCTCCTCCAAGGCTTTGTTCTCCTGGTTCTCCGCCCGCTCTTTCTTCTCCTTCAACATGAGTGCCTGCCTACGAAGTTCACGTGCATAGTCGTCAGGCAGATTCTTCGCGGCTTGGGACGGTGTGCTCAAAAATGACTTAGCCCACTTCTTTTTCTCATCAGAAAATACTGGCTTGGGCTCGGGCTCTCTTTTCTTCTTGCAGTCCGCCTTCCATTTCTCATGATCAGCAGCCGCGGCCGCGGCAGTTTCCTCGGCACTACGTTCCCAAGGCCTTGTGGGGAGAGGCTTCAGTGATGGCTCCGGTACCTTTGTGGTCTTAGGTACATAAGGGTCCGGGTTAATAATCCAGGACTGCTTCTGCTTCTTTGCCGGAGGTGGATTGGGGGGCGGCGTCTGATCACCCGCCGGACGAGGACTGGGGGGCGGCGTCTGATCACCCGCCGGACGTTGTGGACTGGGGGGCGTCGGCTGACGTGACGGAGGTGTAGGTGAACCGCCACCACCACCACCACCACCACCACCGCCACCGCCACCACCACCACCGTAGGGGGGTGGACTTGTTGTCCTTGGCGCCTCGCCTGGAAACTTGATAAACTTCTTTTGCCATAGAATGAAATGGCGCTTGACATCTCCAAGTCTTTTCTCCCCTTCAGGTGTAGCAATGTCAATCTCCAGGTCCTCAAACCCTTGGACTATGTCCTCCACCGTGACACGAGCATAGCCATCTTGAATGGGGTTGTTGTGGTGGAGTGCTCCAGGTAAACATGGTAAAGCACTGCCGATGGCTACCTTCATGGACATGTTCCCGATAGGATAATACAGATGACATTCTTTCATCTCCTTTATATCGTCCACGGGGTAGCGAGGAGGCTCCGGTGCACTAATTTCGACTACCAGAGGCTCCGGTGCAGTAATTTCGATCGTCGGTGCATCTGCACCAGCCGGTGGGGCCTCCGTGGAAGCCACACTGCTTCTCCGCTGCTGGCTTCTGAGATCCGCTGGATGATCTTCATGCTGCGCCCGAGCTGCATCTCTTTCGGCTACTAGTACACTCACGGTTTTCTTCATCACATCCATTTTCGATGCCAACCGCGCCACAACATCTGCTTCCCGATCCATCTTTCTCTTCCGGCTTCTGTAACCGTACGGGTCATCGTTCTGGGGGAACCCTATTTTCCACGGAATGTGCCCCATGCCTCGTACACGTCCTCCGTGTTCAGGATTCCCGAGGGCTTTTGTCAGTGCGTCGTTCTCTCTGTTGAACTTGATCTTCCCCTCTTGAGCATCCCTCATTGCGTCAATAAGGGCTTGGGTGGGTTTAATTATTTTGCCCCGGTAAACACACTCCCCTGTCTCCGGGTTCAGCGTTCCCCCATGCCCGTACCACCAGCTTTTGGCCCTTGGGTCCCATCCCTCCGTAACTGGACGGATTCCTCGCGCCCTCAGCTCGTTCTCCATCTTCTCCCACCTAGGCTCCCAAAGGCGATACCCTCCTGGCCCCATAATATGATTGTACTCCTTCTTAGCCGCATTTTCCTTATTTTTTTTCGATATTTGAATGAACTGCTCCGATTTCTTTTGCTTCACAAATTCTGGCCAATCATGTTTCAGTTTCTCATATTGTCCTTTGAAACCCGGAGTCTTGTTCTGCTTGACAAAGTCATGGGCTAGATTTTGCTTGAATTTCCGGAATGCGTCGGCCATCTTATGAAGAGCGAACTGTTTGACTAGCCTCCTCCTCTCCTTGTTTTCCTCAATCTTGTTACCCTCCTCATTGAATTTGTTGTATTCCGGAGGTACAACGAAATGTTCCATAAGCTTCTTGAAGCAATCTTTTTTTGTTCTCTTATCGACAAAAGTGAAACCAGCAATTCGTGCCTTCTTTGGCTTATTCCACTCCTGGACGGTGATCGAGACGTTGTCTCTAACAACGGCTCCGCATTGGTTGACAAACTTGGTGGCGTTCTTGCGGGGCTCCAGCGGCCTGCCGGTTGCACTGTCGACAACCTCGATGGTGCATGTTTCTCCTTGTTTCATCGTCTTGGTTGCGCCACGCTTTGACGACATACTCGATTGTTTCGACGATCCGGCCGAGGCCTCGCAAACTGTACACGGCCAGAGATTGCGTTCGCCGTCAGTTTGCTTGCGAGGTACAGTTCTGAACCTACCAAAAGACATTGGAAAGGTGTCAAGGACGTCTTCCGGTACCTACAAGGAACCAAAGATCTTGGGCTATTTTATAAAAGGAATCAAGACCTATCTATTATAGACTATGCCGATGCTGGGTACCTATCGGACCCGCATGATTGCAAATCGCAGACTGGATGTGTTTTCCTTTGTGGTGGAACTGCGTTTTCCTGGAAATCGTCCAAGCAAACACTTGTGTCGACTTCCACAAACCACTCGGAAATCATGGCACTATTCGAAGCATCGAAAGAGTGTGTATCGCTTCGGCGGATGATCAGCCACATTCAGCAGACATGTGGGCTGAACACCGTACAAACCCCTACCATTATCTATGAAGATAATGCTGCTTGTGTTGCACAAGTCCAGATGGGTTATGTGAAGAGTAACCTCACTAAGCATATTAGTCCCAAGTTCTTCTATGCACATGAGCTGCAGCAGTTGAATGAGGTGAAAGTTTTGCATACTAAGTCTTGTGACAATCTTGCTGATATGTTCACTAAATCATTACCGGCATCAACCTTAGAGAGGTGTGTGCGTGGAATCGGTATGATGAGGCCTAGAGAGATGCAAGGTTCAGGGGGGAGAAACTTCACAAACTCGTCGCTAAAATCTCAATCCCGATGATCGAGTACTCAACTTGATGGTTGAGTGGATTGTACTCTTTTTTCCTTGAGTGAGTTTTCCTGATGTTTCTCATACGAGGTTTTTGACAAGGCAATTCGTGCAATACAACAACATATACCGTGTGCTCTTTTTCCATATTTTTTCCCACTGGGTTTTTCGGAGTTTTGAGGCATGGATATACGGATAATTACCCAAGGGGGAGTGTTGGGAAACTGGGCCAGCCGAGGGGTGGCGGCGGCCTCGTGCGTATCGCACGGGCTGGCCCCTCCCGGTTCCCTCACTTTAGGTTAAGTGGGTACTTATCCCTTGACCCCCTACCCCCTATATAAAGCAACGAGGAGCCATCATTATAACCCCTGATCATTGATTAATAAAGCTGGTCTCCTCCATATCTCTCTGTGTCATTTACTTTCGCGTGTACGACTACTTCGACTACTTCCTCTACGACGTTCGCTCTCGCTCCGCAACCTCGGACCGGACTCGCCGGCGGAGTTGCGGAACAGAAGGGAGGCGCATGTGCATGCAGTCGATCGGTTCGGTGGCTTCGACAGCAACCGTCTCAAACAGACACCTGGCCGGGAGAAACCGATCGAGTCGATCGGCCGGATACGCGTACCATTTTTTTCTTGTTATTCCACACGCTCTCCATGGACAGGGACAGCTCAGTGTTTCTCCTTGCGCTGCTTGTACTGCTTTAGTCATTCAGGTGAAATTCAGTTTTTAGCTCTTATTTTGTCATACATTTCTTTTATAAAAAATGCCTCACCTAAGAGCATCCACATACGGGCGTCGCAAAGAGGAGCTCCCACAGGGCGCCTTAGGCCTTGTACAATGGAGGGTGTTTAGGGAGGTGCTTAGAGAAATAAATCAGGTTTTCCTTAAGCACCGGTGCTTATTTGTACAGGGTAGACGCTTAACTAAGCATCTCTCCTATAGAAATAGACACCGATACTTCAAAAAAATTTGGTTTATTTTTCTAAGCACCTCCCATTGTACAAGGCCTTATGCTCCGATTGAAGCAACGGGCGCTCACTGCTGCACCCAGGTGGGCCGGCCCATGAAGACGTAACATTGCAAACGCGCGCAAAACGCAAAACCAGAAACTAGACCAACTAGGCACATGCGAAATATAAATAGCCAGACAGCATATAAGTACAAAGTACTTTACCCACGCTATTTATCACACGCGTATTGCAGGTAATTTTTGAATTATTTAAAAAATGGGAAAACGTAATTCCTTTTGACAAATTCGTGAACAAAATTCGAAAGTATACAGATTTAAAAAAGAATCACGAATTAGAAAGTTCATGTATTCAAAAAAGTTCACGAATTCAAGAAAAGTTAATTAAAATTAAAAAATACCTTGGTTCTAAAAAAAGGTTCATCCATTTTTTAAAGAAGTTCACAAAATCTGAAAAAAGTTCATCGATTTGCAAAAAAAGTTCATCACTTTTCGAAATGAGTTCATTGATTTTCAAAAAAATTCAGAAAATCTAAAAAAAGTTCATTGATTTTCAAAAAGGTTCACAAAATCCGTAAAAAAGTTCACCAATTCAAAAATAGTTCATCGAATTTAAAAAAGTTCACTGATTTTCAAAAATAGTTTATTGAATTTTGAAAAAGTTCATCGATTTTTGAAAAGGACAGTGATATTTGGCAACCGTGTGACAGATTGCAAAAGTACCAACCCACCTCCCACCTTGCGATCCCACGTCCTCCCGAACAGTCCGCCTCCTTCGATCTCGCGTCCTTCCCGATTTTCTAGGCTGCTCCTGATCCCTGCACAAAAATAGGTAAAAGAAAGGATGACCTCCTACCCTTTGATCCCACGTCCTCCCGAACAACCCCGTACTTCGAACCCGCGTCCACCCCATGTTTTTCCCTGGAAAGAGTAAAAAATAAGGGATTGGTGGGGGATCGAACCTACAACCCACATAGTAAATTTAGCTACAACATCCAGTTGGGCTACTCGGCTCTACTGATTACAAACAATTTACACACTAATTGTATCTTGTTGAGGCACGATTGAACAAAAAAGACAGTAACTAAAATTCAAACCGGCAGCCCCACTAGTTCGGATATTAGGACTATGCACCCTAGTTCCATATATTTTTCTACATGTTTCACACCGGTTCACAGAGTTCACAAACCCGAGCATCCCTTTCTATCCTTTTCAAATGCAAAATACCATGGTGTTTGCACATTTATCATGTATGGGGTTCATCTTTTATCATGCTAATTACATAGAAGTTATCGGGGTATGGTTTTGGTCAAATATTACCGTGGTGTTTGTACTTAAGTTATTAGGTATGCAGTTCATATATTACCATGCTATTTAGATACAAGTTTTTGTGGTATATTTTTCAACAACTCCTTCCCCCCTCCCCACAGTAAAAAAATGTTACCGCAATGGTTGTACTTAAGTTATCAGGTATGGATTTGCTTTATTACCATATAGTTTACATAGAAATTATCGAGGGTATGTTTTTCAACAACTTTTCTCCCTTGGTCAAATTTACTGTGGCGTTTGTACGTAAGTTATCAAGTATACGGTTCATATTTTTACTGTGCTATTTTCATACAAGTTACCGGGGGTATGGCTTTCAACAACTTTCCCCCTTTGGTCAAATTTACCTAGGTGTTTGTATGTAAGTTATTGTCCATGTTGTTCGTATATTAAATGTTATTTTACATAAGTTAACGGGGGTATGTTTTTCAAATAACTTTGTTCGTTTGGTATCCAGTGGCATCTTGAACACCTGCATTGGAGCGTTGAATTTGTTTGAGCCGCGTCCAGACATGGGTACGATGGTGCCATTCCAGCAACAATGCTCAACTTCCCCATCTGGGTATCATTGTACTTGAACAGCCGCGTCCAGACTTGGGCAAGATGGTTCACCCACGACCGCTCGCGAGCCCTCTAGCACTTCCGTCGTCAACCTTCCACCGTCTCGAACCCTTCTCGGCGCATGTGGCTGCGACCACCCTCGGGAACCTCTGTCGCGTCACGAGGGCGCGGATCCGGACGTACCGCAGTGGCCGTGGTGGATCTAGCCGTCGGCTGACCTGGATGCTCGATTTTGGGCCTCAGATAGGATGATAGGGTGAGGGAAGGGGAGGTGGAGATGCTAGGGGTAGCGGCGAAGGACGGCGCAAGACGGTGAGGTCGCCGGCGTAAGCGATAGCTGTTGGTTTGGGGTTGGGGATTAAGTCGAAAGAGAGGATGAAGAAAGGGCGCGGCTAGGTTTCCCCCACGAATCGAGCGGGGGTGGAGGAGGTAACGAACATCGTGTGGATCTAGCGATCGGGATCGAAGGGCAGCCAGGTCGTTCGACGGTTTTGTCAAAACGACCTGGTGTGCCAGATAGATATTTCGTAGAAGTTATTAGGGGATATGTTTTTCAACAAATTTTTACCTTCTTGGTTGAAGTTACCGTGATTTTTGTATGTAACTTATCGGGTATACGGTTTGTAAATTATCGTGTTATTTTCACATATGTTATCGGGTGGTTATATTTTTCAACAATTATTTACATCATTGGTTAAAGTTATCGGGGTATTTGTATGCAAGTTATTGGGTATGCGGGACATATATTACCATACTATTTACACGTAAGTTAGCCAGGCATGTATTTCAATAACTTTTTTCCCGGATCAAAAAGTTACCAAGGTGTTTGTATGTAAGTTATCGAGTATGCGGTGTTTATATTACCATATTATTTACACAAATTATCGGAGGCACGTTTTTAACACCACTTCATTGGGTCAAAGTTATCGATGTTTGTACATAATTTATCAAGTCTGTGAAGCATAAATTACCATGATATAAGATTAAGTTAGAGAGGTTATTCCCCGCAAAAAAAAGTTAGCGAGGTTATGCTTTTCAGCAACTCTTTCCCGGAGTCAGTGTTACCACCGGATTGGTGTGTAAGTTATCAGGTATGTGTTATGTACGTTAACACACTATTTATCCAAAAAATGACGACGGATATGTTTTCAACAACTCTTTTTTCTGGGTCAAAAATCGTCCAAAGTTATCAATGTTTGTACATAATTTATCAAGTCTGTGAGGCATAAAATTACCATGATATACCATAAGTTAGCGAGGTTATTCCCCGCAAAAATAAGTTAGCGAGTTATGCTTTTCAGCAACTCCTTCCTCAAGTCAAAGTTACCATGAAATTTGTGTGTAAGTTATCAGGTGTGTGTATGTATATTACCACACTATTTATTCAAAAAAATGACGGTGGATATGTTTTCAACAACTATTTTTAGGGGTCAAAATTGTTACCACAATAATGTCAAGAGTTTTTTCTGGGGGCTACCTACTGTTCTTTTTACCACCCACAAACTGCTCAACACGAGCATGGCAAAAAAAAATCAGAGATACAAAAAAATTGGGCAAAACTAGGATCGATCCCTGGTGACCTGGGCTATGATTCATAGCACTAGCCACTTGGTAGTAGTTAGTTTCATATTGTCATATCAGCGCGAGGTTTTTTATAGGCAGACAGGCACCAGGCTTCACTTCGTCTGCAGCCATGGCTGCTGCTTGCGACGGAGCTTCACCCTGAATTACCAGGCTTCCCCTTGGCGTCTTGGGGGTGCGCGGGGGTGCGGATGAGCACATGCATAGTGCAGCGGGGCGCGGCCTTGCGTGCCTGTTGTGTGTGCACCGGCCGAGCTCCCATGCTCGAGCTCAAGCTCATGCATGGCGGCCTGCGCTCGGGTGCATACGACCAGGGCGAGCGGGAGGTGGAACGGCGATTCTCACCGCGCTCGAATGCGAGATCGACTTGGACAGAGACAGATGAGGAAGCCGGTGAAGAGACACTGATTGCCGGAAACGGCTCCGCCAAGGAGAAAACAACAATGGCGTGGTCAGGCCCAAGCTCCTGTGGACAGGCTGTTGCGCAGGAGGACGACGGACGTCGGAGCGGAGCTTCCCGTCAACAAGGTGGAGGACGAAAAGGACCACAACGGCGAAGCGAAATTAGCCCCGCGGGTCAACGCCCAGGCCACTCACTCCCGCAGTCGAGCAACTGCCCCCGCGCATATCGCCAACAGTCGCACGATCCCGATCGAAGCACCCTGAGGTCGTGTGGTAGTTTCGCAATCTGTCACACGGTTGCCATATACATATTTCGTTTTGAAAATGTTCATTGAATTTTGAAAAAAGTTCATCGATTTTTGATGGAATTTGGAAGAAAAGTTCATCAATTTTGCAAAAAGTTCGCCGAATATGAAAAAAGTTCATTGATTTTGAAGAAAAACTTCATCAAATTTGAAAGAAAGTTCATAAAATTGGACACAAGTTCGTCGATTTTGAAAAAAACTCGTGAGTTTGAAAACATTAGAAAAAAGAAAAGGCAAAAAGAAAGAACAACAGCAAAAAGAAAAAGGAAACAATCGATGGAAGAAAATAGGAAAGACGATTTAAATAGTTAGCGGGTTCCTTACAGAACGTCACGGCGCGGGTTCGATCCCCCGTCATGCCCTTTTTTTGCAGCAAGTACAGAAAAGGAAAAAAAGTTCAAATGGGCCAGCCCATCGCGGAGAGAGGGTGTGCGCTCGTTTGTGGAAATCGAAGAAACTGGCGCAACGGGCGCCGGTTAGGATTTGCAAAGCCTTATCAAACAAAAATTCCAACCCAGACGAGCACCACAAAACGGGTCTCAAACGTTCGGGCTGACTAGCACCCTTCATATTTAGCCCAAACCTGGAGCGGATATGGGAAGGCATGTGCCCGACCGTACGTGTCCGCCATGTTGGACTGGCGTGCCACCCCCCACCCAGAAAATAATTCGAAATCCGGTGGTCCGTGGCTCGACTCCTCTAACGGCGATGGCGCCGTGTGTCGGCGCTCTGGCGCGCGCGCAACGCTCCTAGCCCAGCTATTTAAAGCGGACGCCGGCACCGAAACCCTACTACTCCACATCTCCTCCCCTTCTGTCCACCGCTGGCACTTTCCAATCGCCATCCACTGATACGTCTCCAACGTATATATAATTTATGTAGCATTCATGCTATTTTATTATCTGTTCTGAATGATTACGGGCTTTATTATACACTTTTATATTATTTTTGGGACTAACCTACTAACCGAAGGCCCAGCCCATATTGCTATATTATTGCCTGTTTCAGTATTTTGAAGAAAAGGAATATCAAACGGAGTCCAAACGAAATGAAACCTTCGGGAGCGTGATTTTTGGAAAGGATATGATCCGGGAGACTTGGAGTTCAAGCCAGGGAAGGTTCGAGGAAGCCTGGAGATAGGAGGGCACCCCCCCCCGGCGCGCCCCCTGTCTCTTGGGCCCCTCGAAGCTCCCCCGATCGACTTCTTTCGCCTATATAAGTCCACGTACCCTAAAAACATCAAAGACGAAGATAGATCGGGAGTCCCGCCGCCGCAAGCCTCTGTAGCCACCAAAAAACTCTCGGGAGTCCGTTGCGGCACCCTGCCGAAGGGGGAACCCATCACCGGTGGCCATCTTCATCATCCCGACGCTCTCCATGACGAGGAGGAAGTAGTTCACCCTCGGGGCTGAGGGTATGTACCAGTAGCTATGTGCTTGATCTCTCTTTCGTGTTCTCTCTATGGCACGATCTTGATGTATCGCAAGCTTTGCTATTATAGTTGGATCTTATGATGTTTCTCCCCCTCTACTCTCTTGTGATGAATTGAGTTTTCCTCTTGAAGTTTTCTTGTCGGATTGAGTCTTTAAGGATTTGAGAACACTTGATGTATGTCTTGCCGTGCTTATCTGTGGTGACAATGGGATATCATGTGCCACTTGATGTATGTTTTGGTGATCAACTTGCGGGTTCCGCCCATGAACCTATGCATAGGGGTTGGCACACGTTTTCGCCTTGACTCTCCGGTAGAAACTTTGGGGCACTCTTTGAAGTACTTTGTGTTGGTTGAATAGATGAATCTGAGATTTTGTGATGCATATCGTATAATCATGCCCACGGATACTTGAGATGACAATGGAGTATCTAGGTGACATTAGGGTTTTGGTTGATTTGTGTCTTAAGGTGTTATTCTAGTATGAACTCTATGATAGATTGAACGGAAAGAATAGCTTCATGTTATTTTACTACGGACTTTTGAATAGATAGAACAGAAAGGATAACTTTGAGGTGGTTTCGTACCCTACCATAATCTCTTCGTTTGTTCTCCGCTATTAGTGGCTTTGGAGTGACTCTTTGCTGCATGTTGAAAGATTGTTATATGATCTATCTATGTTATTATTGTTGAGAGAACTTGCATTAGTGAAAGTATGAACCCTATGCCTTGTTTCCTACCATTGCAATATCATTTGTGCTCACTTTTATCATTAGTTACCTTGTTGTTTTTATAATTTCAGATTACAAAAACCTATATCTACCATCCATATTGCACTTGTATCACCATCTTTTCGCCGAACTAGTGCACCTATATAATTTACCATTGTATTGGGTGTGTTGGGGACACAAGGGACTTTGTTATTTGGTTGCAGGGTTGCTTGAGAGAGAACATCTTCATCCTACGCCTCCCACGGATTGATAAACCTTAGGCCATCCACTTGAGGGAAATTTGCTACTGTCCTACAAACCTCTGCACTTGGAGGCCCAACAACGTCTACAAGAAGAAGGTTGTGTAGTAGACATCATCCACCTCCACATCTCACTCGTCACCCGCTCGCCTTTGACTCACTCTAGTTTTTGTAGTCGTCGCTAGATAGTCTACAGACATATATGTGATTTTATTAGTTCTATTTTCTTTGTACTGTCATGGCATGATGAATAGATTGAAAATTTCCTCGCAAAAATAAAATAAAGATAACTATAGGCCCTAGACTCCTAATAATATTAGTTTTGGCAGGATGTGATTTGTATGCGTTACTTTGTGAGATTGAAAATTGAAATTCTAATATCTCTCAAACCAAACGTCTGAATTGCGAACTTTTTTATCGTGCGCTCATCGCACCAATACCTTTGTAGCACGATCCCATAATGATATGTTTCAATTAATTCTCTTTTCTTTACATGTGTTTTGATTAATTCTTTTTTACGCAAGTCACATCTGCATGTAGTGTATCTATAATTCTCATGTGGAGTTGTGTAGTCTATTTGCACACTCTGCGATGGGGCATTTCCTGTGTGTATTGTGCATATACATATACTCACCTCTATGTACGCACGTACGCACACCTTATTCCTATGAGCACCTTGGGGATACCGAGCTGAAATCATTACAAGCGGCTTGTAATTGACAGGAACAATCTCCTCCCACTAAGGAACATTGCCGGAAAGGCTGAAATAAATTTTGAAGAATGCGAGCACCAGAACTTAAACCGTGATGGCCTGGTTCCGCCACAACGAACCTAACCATCTGAGTTATGCTCAGTTTGGGTATTTTTTTTCCATGTTAGTGCTAACCTAGCCGGGGTTGTAATCACCCGCCTAAATATACCCCCTCCGTTTCTAAATATAAGCACTTTCAGAGATATAATATGAACTATATACGGATATATATAGATATGTATTAGAGTGTAGACTCACTAAGTTTTACTTCGTATGTAGTTCATATTGAAATTTCTAAAAGGTCTTATATTTAGGAACCAAGATAGTATATAACAATAAATAGAAAAACCAATGAGATCCTGTCAGCTAACCTCGAACAAATAAGATGTCGTGCCATTGAACAGCGATATTTGTTTAAACGGGCGACAAGTTGATCTAAGATCATCTCTAGCAGACCCCGCAAAATCCAAACCCACATAAGTGTTTTGCAGTTCGCCGAAAAGTGTGTATGCAGGCCGGCGCGGGCGAGGTCAGACTCAGACCCCGAGCGCATTTGACAGTCATTCCAACAAATGAGTTCAAATTCAAACGGTAAACATAGTTCGCGCGCAAAATAAAAGCATAGTTTTGGTAGGACAAACGCAAAAGGACTTGCAAAAGCGACGACCACGTCCGGCATCATCTTGGTCGATCTTAACTCCACGCCATCGAGTCCATGGAGATCATCGGAACCACCGAATCTACGTCCGGCGTTTGTTCCAACTCCCGCACCAAAATCATCGGCTGGTGCACTGAACGCATCGGCGACATTATATTGGCTCCAAACCCCTCACCGAATCCACCTCCCGCACTGTAACACGCTGGCCGACGCAACCATTATCCTCTTCAAGATTTCTCTTCTTTCCATATCATGCTATTCCCGGGTGAGGTCGTCCATATCATTATGGTTCATTGTCATGATCTTGTTCTCTTCGGCAAGCAACATGGACGTGGCTTTGTTCTCAACGGCACGTACCCTTCTCTCCTCAATGGCCACTTTGCGCAACCCCTCTTCCTTGAGCAATTGCCATTTCTCTTGCTTCTCCCGTGCCTTCTTCTCGTCTGATTCTTCCTTGATCTCCAACGACTTCAATAACATCATCTCATTTGATTGCACCATGGCATCAATCTTCTCCCTCAAGCTCGACGCTTCGTGCTCTCTCTTCATTTTCTCCTTAGTCTTCTTGTCGCCATCGGGCTTGTTCAAGTTCCTCGGGCCATCATCATCCTCATCTTCATCCATGTTTGTAAGTGAACCTCTCTTCGGTGGGGATTCTTTCTCAATCAAAGCCCACTTCTCGCAATTCTTGAGCAAGTCCCAACAATGCTCTAGTTTGAAGAATCTGCCTTCCGAAGCTTCCATGTCTTTGTATCTTTGTTGGGCAATTTTGTCCTACAAAATTAGAATGATGCAAAGGTTTCATATGATGCAATATGATGTGCAGAACTTGAACAAAGGTAAAATGACTCACATAGTCGGACTCCCCGGTTCCACTTGGAGATGCATTGCGTACTTGCTCCAAGCAAGCTGCCCAACGGCTGCAAATGGGCTTGATCACGTCCCAACGCCCTTGGAGCCACCGAAAGGTGCGTGGAGTCCTATTGGGAAACCTTGCCATCATGCGGAAGTGTTGATCTTCGATCCTTTGCCAATACCTCTTGGCGGTTTGAGAAGTACCCGTGCATGCATCAAGAAATACCGCACTCCATGCCTTGATCAAGATTTGATCTTCCAAGATCGTGTAGTTCTTTGATCTCTGGCTTTTTCCACTCGTTGCTTGCGATTGCTCATACGCCATCTCATCGATCTCCTCCAATTCTTCTTCACCCCCATGATCATCCACCCCGCTCTCCATTTCATTGTATTCTATGCGGCGAACGGGGCCTCATCGATGTCAACGGCATTGGTGTCCAACAAGTTAACGAACTCGGCAGTTGCATTGTTCGAACCACCGCTATAGTGAACGACAACAAATCACAAGCTATCGCGAAAGCAAAGAAAATTTCCATGACCGAAGAGGGAGTGGACGACCGAGTCATACCTTGCGTCCATTTCGTCGAACACATCGCCTGCGATGGGAGCAACACCGTTGAGCTGGATTGCCAGGGAACCTCTTTCCGGGCCGGAGGGAGCGGATGAAGTAGCCGGTCGCTTTGTAGCCGGAATCTTCCTCCGCTTTACGTCCGAGACCTTGGCGACCTTCTCCGCCGCCGGCCGGGATCGCGCAGTGGCGTTGGCGCCCGGAGCGCGGGCCTTTTCGGTGGTGGCAGCCGGGTTCCCGCCCTGCACGACCACGTTGCCCTACCGCTTGCGGGCAGGCGCGGTGGCGCCCTGGGTGACAACGGGGCCAACATGACCGGCGACGAGATCCGCCCGAGGGGATTGAGCGTGCGCGACCTCGACGGTGACGGGGACAGCAAGGTGTCATCCATTGCGGCAAAGGGCCGCCAGGGAAGATGAACTGGAGCGGGAGGTGACGGGGGCAATGGTGGTGGAGGGTGGGAGGAGCGGGAACAGCCACGCGGAAATGTCCCTCCCGCCAAATCTCGCTGTGGATAGGAGCCGAGCTCGGGTCGTGCTCCCGCCCCGTGAAACTAAAGGTCAGGGGAGATCTTTTGCCGTGCCCCACATAAAAATTTGCAGGCCAGACGCCTATGTGGGGTCTGTTTTGGCGGGATTTTCTGCGCCGACCCGCATTTTGGCGGTTATTTTGCGGGTCGGGGCCTTTTGCGGGGTTTGCTAGAGTTGATCTAACAGCCGTTCGACAACAGGTCGTCTGTGCGTGTTACAAATTTATATGATCTTTAATAACTCCATCGGAATACATAATGTGTATTTCATGCCGCCCTTAGTTGTTTCATGCTCTTGTGACCTGCCGCATTGGGGCGGACACGGCCTTTCGGGGCATGGTTCCGCTGCATTTGGAGTTATAAAAACACGAGAGGTGCAAAATTCTTTGAAACACCTGCACCTCCTCAATACACAGTGAACACCTGCACCCAGCATATAAACATGTCCCCAAAGTCAGAAATGGATTTTGTTTAGTCCGCTGTTCCAATGCTCAGTTGTGGGAGTAGGGCAAGAAACTTTCTCGGTCGCAGTTTAGTATAAAACAAGATGAACACCAGCGAGAATTACGCGCGCACACACTCTCTCTCTCTTTCTGTCAATACAGTGCAGCAATGGCGCCTGCATTTACTGGAGGCCGAGTTGCTGCCTCGTCTTCCATCGTCGGCATCTTCGCCGCCGGGCTCCGCTTGACACAGCTGTAAGCATCAGCTCGCACAATCCTCTGCTTTTGTCAGTTTTTTTTTTTTGATTTGCCAAGCGAAATCGCCTAGAAGATACTTCCTCTGTAAACAAATATAAGAGCGTTTATATCACTATTTTAGTTTAGTGATCTGAACGCTCTTATATTTCTTTACGGAGGGAGTACTTCTTTTCTCTTGTAGGTGCTTTGATTTAGACTTGAATGGAGCTGGCGAGATGGTGTTGGAAAACTTGCTCATGGACAAATCGGTCGCCTGTCAAGTTCATGCCGAGGGAGCTGGGATGCTTGCTTTCCCGTGTTTAATTTCCTCGGGTTATCGATTCACTTGTGTACTACTTTCATTCATCTCTACACCAACCACAGCTCTTGGGCAAGAGCTTGGGTAAGCTTCATAGCACAAGTAGAGTTAGTGTTGTACCAACGTTCAATACTACTCCCTCCATCCCATAATATAAGAGCGTTTTTGGCAATGGGACGGAGGGAGTACCATTTTTGCATGAAGTAGAGTTTTTTTTTACAGATTTCGGGCATGACAATCTTGGTGTCAGCTGGCGCTTTCATGCTCGCAACGAAGATCCCTAATGGTTATGATATTGACCTGAGACACTTGTTGCCGTTTGCCTATTTGCCGATTACATGGGAAGAACACGTGGCCCCTGGGACGCGGAGAAGATCCTACATTTGGTAATGCTTATTATTGTTTTCCTTGTCCAATCGATGAAGAGCCGAAGAATTAACTTGGGTATCACATATTTTCACTCACAGTTCGGTAGCTGCCTGGTCTTGCTACTTGGATTCGGCCACATGGTGTGGATCGTATACAAGGCATACACGAATGGAGTTCTTGCTCGGGCAGAAGAGCAGGAAGCCGGAGCTGCCATGGATGGCGGTGATGTGGAGCAGCAGAAGGTGGAAGATGGTGCCGAGGTAGTGGTGGATCTGCATTTCCCCTTGAATGATCAATCAAAGAGATGAAGGATGAGTTATAACCATGCTCGCTTTGTTTTGGTCGCAGGTGGTGGGAGAAGGGTGCAGCAAGACTGCTCCACTTATTTTCAGTAGTTGCCTTGGCACCTCCAGTTTTCATCAGCGAAGTGGAGACGGGTGCCATAGAACGCGCTGGAGGCAGCGACGAAGGGGAGGATGTGCCTCCAGACGTAGTCAGCGTCAAGGTGGTGGTGCTGGCGCCGGCTTAGGTGTGTGGATACATGGTCGCGGATGCTCCCGTTGCGCAAGAATGTTCTTGCATAGATTTTGCGTTCTAGTAAAACAGAGTTCAGCAACAGTTCAAGTGGTTCATCAGCTGAATTAATTCCCTTCGTCGATAGAGTACAAGTGGTTCAAGTGACCCGAGGGTTTACCCGGAAGGACCTCTGATGTCCATGTGCGTGTTTGCATGGGGTCACCCACTTTTCCTCTAAGACAGGAAGGAAGAGCAACTCTTGGTGCAAAGCAAAGAAGGGAGACACTTATTTTCTCAGGCCGAAAAGATCCTCTTCGGCCCATATGAGAACGAAAAGGGACTCTTTGGTGCATACAAGGACGACGGGGTCATATTTTTTCAAATTTTCGATTTGATGGTATATATTTGAGATTTCATAAAAATAAAAATAATATTTTTAAAAAAATCCAACAACGTCGGCATATCTCACTCAGGAAACTTAATGTCTTTTGTAGGATTTCCTTGCTTGGAAGCACTGGGTGGTTTTAGCATCATCAAAACTTTTGAGAGTGTGAACTAATATATAATTTTTCAATACGCTCATTTCCATCATAATTAATACGCTCCATTTAAAAAGAACATAGGCTATTAGAATTAGACTGATGCGCACACTATACAGTTTCTTCAAAATGTACTTCACCTTCTGTTTTGCATAGGCTTTGCTACTCTTGTCTGAATTTCACGCAAATTGAATAAAAGGAGACCCGAAATCTCTTTCACCTACATACATGGGGTGAGCAACAAGATCAGCTAGGCAAAGTGCCAGTAATTTTGGCCTGAAAAAAAAGTACCACGGTACCAGTAATTTGTTAAAACTAATTCACACGGCTTTGAGAAGACATCATCACAGAATTTCTGTTTGGCGCATGTTTCACGCGGATACTGG
>NC_041390.1:630947518-630948335 GCF_002162155.2 Triticum dicoccoides | reverse complement strand
TTCCTAGCGGGCCGACCCATATAACAAAAAAAACAGCATGGGTTTCCCAACTTTGGGGACATTCTAGAATATTCCTTCACCTATTTATGTTTTTTATCTTTCCTATGTGTTATCAGCTGGTCTCACCCTTTTTAAACCCTATTTTCTTTTTCCTTTTTGTTTTGTTTTTTGTTCTATATATTTTATAGATACAGGGATAATTTTCTAAATTCATGAACAATTTTCAAACCCATGACTATTTTTTGTAAATAATGAAATTTGTGAATAATTTTTAACTTCATGAGATATTTTCATACTTATGAAGATTTTTATTTTTTTTAATTCGTGTACATTTTAAAAATATGTGAACTATTTTAAAATTCTTGATTTTTTAATTCAGGTACATCTTAGAATTCAACAATCTCTCAGAACTTGTGAACATTTGTTTGAATTTATTAGCGATTATTGTATTCATGAATATTTGTTATAATTCGTAAGATATTTTCAAAACCACGATTTTTTTGAAGGTATGAGTTTTTAAATCAATATTTATGAACATTGTTTGAGTATCTATCTCTTCCTTTTTTCTCTTTTGCCATCCCAATCGAACCCCTTATTCTACCTCCAGCCCGCGTCGGCGCCGCTCACTACTCGTCCACACTTTGTGTTTTCTACTTCCCTTGCTCTCAATGCTGCCACGCACAATGCCCACCACAAGCACTACTACTACGCGCGTGCCGACGAGGTGTCGTCGCGCGTGATTTGCTGCAAGGGAGTGGTGTTACAATCGGAGACAACAAGCTGGAAACCGGAAGCGAAGACAGAACTATAGCTGTCG
>NC_041390.1:630923908-630947295 GCF_002162155.2 Triticum dicoccoides | reverse complement strand
GGAGAGTGGGTGCTCTTTTTCAAAATACATTTTTTAACGTCTAAACATTTTTTGAATATGCGACAATTTTTTAAAACTCTAATATTTTTTGAAAAGGTTGAACATTTTCTAAAAATATGTGTTTTTTCAAAATACGAACATTTTTGAAATTCTGAACATTTTTGAATGGAAAAAACTAGTTTTCTAAAACATGGATTTTTTTGAATTTTTTATTAAAATTTGTAAACAATTTTTTAAATGTGAATAAGTTTTTTTCTTCGAAAAGGCCCCTAGATCAATTATAAAGCATCAACAGCAGTACAAAGGACCCCAAACAAACCAGAAATTACATTCCAGTCCATAGAGCACCACACAACTTCAATTACCGGAACGAACGCAGTCGTGCCGCCGCCGCCTCGCATCCGAAGCCAGCCTGACCTTGTAAAGGACGGGCCATCTGGCGAACAGGAAGACTCCGATCTATGGTCTCGAAGGACCAGCGCAGCGGTAGAACCGCCGTCGTCGTCGCGTTGAAGAAAATCTGCACACGATCCACAGGAAGCACGGACCACTCCTACACCTAGATCCACTGATCCGAAGAGAAGCAACCAGACCAAGCCCTGCGCTCCTCAACGTCGACGACAAAACCGCCTCCGGCAAGGTGGAGAAGGAGCCAGGGAAACTTATGTCTCTAGGCAGCGTCGTCACCATCACATCGCCGTTGCAAGAAAACTAACCTAACCCTATGACCCAATCTACAGCACCGACACAGATCCGGGGTCCTCTCCTCCTCTTTTTCAATAGTGAATTTTTTAGGGCATTTTTTTAAACTATGAACAATAGGAAAAAAGAATCTGGGAAAATCTGCAGCAAAAAACAAACAGAAAAGAAAACCAACACAAGATGTTCTAGAATGTTCCAGAAACTGAAGTAGCAGTTGTTGCTAAATCGGCTGGCTCAATTGCCATAGTCCTGTGCGAAATGCCTTGTATTTGACGCAGGAAAATCCTATGTGCCGTGCCGGGCGGCATATAGTCAAGCTTTTGCACAGGCATATACCCCGAGCACGAGAGATGGGCCAGACGTTTTTATTTTTATTTTGTTTTGTTCTATTTTTTATTTATTCCGTCTCTTTTTAGTTTGTTCTGTTTCTGGTTCTAACTCTTCTTCATGCATTTTTATTCTCCTTTTTAACTTTTACATTTATTTTTATTATTATAAAAATGATCATTTCCCTAAATCCTAAATTTCAAAAAAATCTTAACCTTTTCCATAAATTGGTCAAAATTTCACATAATGTTTTCCGTTTTCATAGTTTGTTCATAAATTTTAAAAATATTCTTATTTGCATAAAATGTTTGAATTTTTTTTATAAAATGCTCTCGTTCCAAACATTTCTTGTAGATTCAAAACAAATGCATTCTCAAAAAACATTCAGGATTTTTAAAAACAAATGTGTATTTTTACAGCAATTCTCACAAATTAAAAAAAAATCTCGTTTCAAAAATTTCCCATCAATTAGAAAAATGTTTGGGAATTTCAAAAATATATTTGCCTTTAGAAAAATAAAATAAAACCTAAAAAATGGGTGGTACAGTGCCCGGTTCGCTGCTCTTGTCTTTCTAAATCAAATTAATATTGCGACATAGAGAATCAATCGTCGGCGAGAGCAACAATACCCACTAATTCTGTTGCAACCTCATAAGTTCAGATTCCTGTGAGCCAGCAGCCCTCTACACAGGGCCTTTCGCTTCGGCCTGAACCTAATCTTGAAGAAAATCACTGCACGCCCAGTGAAAGCATCTTTGAGAAAATGACAATGCATTGCGAAAGAACTAATCCAGGATCGAGATCAAATTGTCTTTCCTAATTGAACCACTATTTTTTGGTGCGGGCGTGCCTTGTTTCTCAGTAGAGTAATTACTTATCCGCTGGCTGCATCAGCTTCTCAATCTTCGATCCCATTCTGAAATTTAGATGCATGTTTTTGATGTCAACCATGTTTCCAAGTGTGAGGTAGAGATTGAGAAAGAACAGAGATATACAAGGTCACACTGGCCTGGGCCTCATGTATCGACTGATGCAGAGGCCGGAGATAATCCTCCTTTTATTTTTTGAACACTGGCCTGGGCCTTACTCTAAACCATCAAGAGTATGACTAAGGTGTTGTACAAGACATGCAATATATACACTTAACACGCACCAAAAGTTTGAGAGCATGATCCTGCACATCAATCGGTGACCATATGTGCACATAGCTAAGCCAGCGGTGCCGCCGCTAGCTCGACGCCTTCTTCTGGTGGCACTTCCTCCCCGTCACCGCCTCCTTCGTCCTCTTTGGCAGCTCCATCGGACATCTCTATTTCTCTGATGAAAACAGGAGGGTTGCTGGGCTGGGAAAACAGAGTATATAACCAATCCTATCATCACTACCTGGGCAACTTCTTGCACCCTCTGCTGCTCGAGATCAACGCCTCCAGCGCCGTCCGTGGCAGCTCCGGCGGCTTGGGGTACTACCTCATGGCGATGGGTGTATGCCATGTATAGTATCCAGCTCATCTGGCAAAGTCCAATCACAACGGACATGCTGCTACCGACCTGTGAGTGAAAAAGATGCATTTCATTCTCCAGCCAGCTCTTGATTGTTGGAACAAAGAAAACAAGATTTAAATGCTCTGCTTACCAAATGAAGAATGTTATCTGCATCCCAGGGGCTGTTTGTTTTGGCCAGGTACTCAGCAAACAGGTACACGTTAACGAGTGTTTCGGAGAAAGTTTTCATTGCATCTGTGCTCTTTTATCTGTGACACATACAGATCAGTGTAAATACAACTCGCTATGCTCTGTTTTTTGCTTAAACATTACATGCTCTGCTTCAGTCTAATACCTTGCTGAGCAATAACAGAGCAGCCTCAACACAGCTTCAACTGCAGTATTGTGCCAAGCATAATCATCAGGTATTTTCATCCCAAGCAAGAAGGCTCCAGCCGCCAATAAGATTGCCATGCCGCACATCTGTGAAAATTCATGCAAGCAAAGGTGTTGGCAAACATGGGCTAGGATATGGAAAGTGTACAAAGGCTCGCTCCAAATCGCATTAAGTGAGATATAGATGCACCCCGCAAAGAGAGAAATCGCTCATTAAGGAATACCCTTGCAAAGGTCACTCTCACCTTTTCAGGTTGTGACAAGTGCCATATGCGTCACTTGTCGCAACCTCAGTGTTGTTTATTTTTCCATAGATTCGTCTATTCAAAACGTGTTATCTCTTTAACCGTGTGTCCAAATCCTGAACTGTTTTCGCTATTGCATTTCTCGTGTCAAAATCTTCGAAACTAAATCCCATGTTAATAGATTTTTATAAAATTTGTTCTCACAGGAAAAACTAGGAAAACCCGAACAAAAAACCCTTGAGCCGGAAGCACGGTTTTTCCCACACTTTTTTGACTTTCTAAAGAGGCACAACTCGTAGAAGCAAATATGTGCCTCTCGCGGAAGCAAAAAAAAAGAAGAGATAAAACACTTTTTTTCGAGAGGCACAACTATGCCTCTCGCAAAAGTAAACCTGTGCCTCCACGAGAAGCAAATATATGTCTCTCGTGAAAGAAAAAAATGTTTTCCATCTGTGTCTTTGCGAAAGCAAATCTGTGCCTCCATAAGAAGAAAAATTGTGCCTCTCACAAAGCTTTGTTTTCTTAGAGGCACGTGGAAGGAAATCTGTACCTCCACGATAAGTAAATTTGTGTCTCTTATGGAAGCAAAAAAAAATATATATTCCCTTTCCTAGAAGCACAACTGTTCATCTCACGGAAGCAAATTTGTGTTGCCAAAAAAGGAAATATGTGCCTCCCATGGCTACAAAGAAAAAAAATGTGTTTTCCATGCATTTTTTTGTCCGTAACCCAGGGAAAACCGAGCAACAACCGAAAAATTGGAAAAACTCAGAAAAAACTCATGTACTCCCTCCGGTCCTTTTTAGTCTGCATATAAGTTTTGTCCAAGTCAAAGTATCTCTACTTTGACCAAACTTATAGAATAAAGTATCAATATTCACAATGCCAAATAAATATTGTTAGATTCATTATGAAATGTAGTTTCATGGTATATATATTTGGTATTGTAGATGTTAATATTTTTAATATAAATTTGGTCAAAGTTTGCAACGTTTGACTTGACACAAATCTAATACGCGAAGTAAAAAGGACCGGAGGGAGTAAAACCTGGAACGTGTAGAAAAAAATAAATCCAAAGAAGGACCCAACACGTGACAAGTGGGTGTGGCTGAGAGCACGCCAAGTGATGCACTCTCAGCCCACAAAAAATGACCCTCGACAGGTACTTATTGGTTAGTTGCTCCCTGCAAAGACCGATATGTAACAATCGCCCAGCTTCAGGCCTCCATGGTTCTTGCCCACTCGCATCACCTCGGCCTTGCAGGCCTTCTGGCGGGCTTTGCATTCACTGGAACAAGCAACAAGATGTCAGTGCAACAAAGGCATTTGTGTCTACCGAAAAAATTCTAACATGACTGAAAATGCCACCATCATGTAGCTCATAGAAAACTACACAAAAATCATATAAGGCTCATTTTTCTAGGATGAACAGAACAAAAGTTGTGGCATTTTGAAAACATGCAAGTGATGTTGAAATCAGAGAAGTGGGACTTAGCAAAAAATTACTAAGACTAGACCGTGTCACTGCCTCCGCTAAGTCCGACCACCAATCACCACCACACCTCACTCCTCCTAACCTTATCTCTGATCTTTCTCGAGATATCATTTTTTTCGATGAAATTCTCAAGATATCATTAGTTTTTACACATGAGATTACTCCTGCATGGGTCAATCACAATAGATGTTTTGTAAAAACTGCATCTTGATGTTCCGTGCAATGCACATGCATCTTGCTAGTCTCTACAAGAATCACAAGCCTTGAGCTAGAGCTTGGGTACGTACGTAAAATTATACTGTAGCAAACATTCATATATATATTTTGTTTCAATCCCTTTTACACAAGCTGGTCCACGAACTCGCTGTGATGGATGGAAAATATACACTTAGAGCATCTATAGCCAGACATAGCAAATATGACTGGACGTGTTAGTTTTGAGCCCCTATTTGTCCGTCAGCGCAGCCACACTCCTTAATTTGTTACTTGCATGTGGTTGGTAGATAAAGAGAGATAAAGAAAAGAATGGATAAAGAAAGAGAAAAGGTTGTCCGGGGTGGGGCTGCGTGCTACGTGGCAGACTGACTGGGCGCATACTCGAACCCTCATATCCTCCTTATATTTGAGATGGATGTAAGAGTTCGCAGACAGTCCGAACGTATAGAGATGATATGAAAAGTCCGGTTGGGTCATGTTTTTCCTTCTCTCCTGTCCAGTCACTGAATGAGCGCGTCCGCGCGTTTATAAGAGATGATTGATACTCCAACAGATTTGTAGTTTACAAAGAGTTTGGGGATACGCTAATGTGGTGTCCATATGTGCTAACGGAGAAACACGTGACGTGATCAACACTTGAGTTAGCGAGTGGTCTCTAATGGATTGGATTGGTTAGATTATCTCCACACGGCTGCATAGCCTCACCACATCCCATTCAGTGGCGCTGGGGCCATCACACGGCTACGTACACCTTTTAAGTCTCACAACTGTAAAACAATTTCAACTAATAATCTTAGGTACACATCAATGTTATTGTCGGGTTGCTTAGAGCTTTAGATAAGCACTGACATCATAATGAATTTCCGCTTCATGCACAACCAAGGAGGAAGGTTATAGATACATAAAGTTACATGCCAGGAGCTATGATTGCTACTCTGCTCCCCAAAAGGATCAATGGCATCTGCACTTATACCAAACCATAAGTTCGTTGCGTCATCTGCAAACTCCGGCCATTTTCTCTCGATTTTTCTCCACCGCAACCCATTAGTGGGTACTCTCAACTTCCCGTCTTTTTCACTGTCTTCTTTGTGCCATCACATAACTTGGCATGTTCTTTTGTTTTGGAACAAACGTTTCAACTATGGTATTATAGGAGCATAGCACATCATCTTGGCAGGAATCCTATTTCTGGGGTGCTCGCCCTCAACATCATCAGGCTCATCACGGATGATCTTATAGCGCAATGCACCGCATAGCGGACATGCATTCCAATTCTTGTACTCCTCACTACGGTAGAGGATGCAGTCATTAGGGCATGCATGGGTCTTCTGGACCTCTAATCCTAGAGGGCGGACAACCTTCTTTACTTCTTATGTACTGTCATGCAATTCGCTGTCCTTTGAAAGCATCTTCTTTAACATTTTCAGCAACTTTTCAATTTCCTTGTCAGATACACCATTCTCTGTCTTCCATTGCAGCAATTTCAGTGTGGTACCTAGCTTTTTCTTGTCATCTTCATAATTTGGGTACAATAATTTCTTGTGATCCTCTAACATGCGCTGCAACTTCAATTTCTTCTTTTCATTTGCGCAGTTTCTCTTTGCATCAACAATGGCCCGACCAAGATCATCAGCGGGCTCATCTGATGCCTCTTCTTCAGCTTCCTCCCCCATTATAGTACCATCGTATTCAGGGAACCTAGGATAGTTGTCACCATCCTCTTCTTCTTCATTCTCTTCCATTAGAACACCTATTTTTTCATGCTTGGTCCAACAATTATAGTCGGACATGAAACCGGATGTAAACAGGTGGATGTGAAGGACTTTTGAGCTAGAGTAATTCCTATCATTCTTATAGACACCACATAAAACAATCTCGTTTGTTTGCCTCAGCCGTAAGCAGAAAACTATGCACGCCATTAGTGAACTGGGGAGAGCGTTAGTCATCGTACATCCATTGTCGGCTCATTTTCATCACACAACACCGAAAAAACCAAATTAATACAAGTTAATACACACTTATTCTCATAAAACAATATACAACTATCTAGCTAAAGCATTTAAATGCAAGAAAAAAATACGATCAAAATCACAACTAAGGTAACAATTGATCCAACAACATAATGATAAGAAGCCTCTTTATTAACGACATATTTTTTAATCTTTCTAATCTTCAAGCGCATTGCATCCATCTTGATCTTGTGATCATCGACGGCATCAACAATATACAACTCCAATTGCATCTTTTATTCTTCAATTCTTTTTAATTTTTCTTTGAAATAGTCGTTTTCTTTTTCAACTAAATTTAACTTCTCACAAGAGGGTCGGTTGCAATTTCCGGTTCACATGCCTCCTAGATAAAAATATATATGTCAACTTGATGAGCATAATTGTCATAAACACAAAATGAGACAAATAGTTATAAAAGAGAATATACCACATCCGAATCATAAATCGGACAGGGCCGATGGGGACGGATATCAAAACCGTGGCACTACATATAACAAACAATCATACAAGTAAGAAAATTATACAAGCAACTATCTAAATGATTCAAATAAGATTCTTTTTTCACAAAAAAGATAAGAACAAGACGAAGGAAATATGCCCTAGAGGCAATAATAAAGTTATTATTTATTTCCTTATTTCATGATAAATGTTTATTATTCATGCTAGAATTGTATTAACCGGAAACATAATACATGTGTGAATACATAGACAAACAGAGTGTCACTAGTATGCCTCTACTTGACTAGCTCGTTAATCAAATATGGTTATGTTTCCTAACCATAGACATGAGTTGTCATTTGATTAATGGGATCACATCATTAGGAGAATGATGTGATTGACTTGACCCATTCCGTTAGCTTAGCACTTGATCGTTTAGTATGTTGCTATTGCTTTCTTCATGACTTATACATGTTCCTATGACTATGAGATTATGCAACTCCCGTTTACCGAAGGAACACTTTGTGTGCTACCAAACGTCACAACGTAACTGGGTGATTATAAAGGATCTCTACAGGTGTCTCCGAAGGTACATGTTGAGTTGGCGTATTTCGAGATTAGGATTTGTCACTCCGATTGTCGGAGAGGTATCTCTGGGCCCTGTCGGTAATGCACATCACTATAAGCCTTGCAAGCAATGTGACTAATGAGTTAGTTACGGGATGATGCATTACGGAACGAGTAAAGAGACTTGCCGGTAACGAGATTGAACTAGGTATTGAGATACCGACGATCGAATCTCGGGCAAGTAACATACCGATGACAAAGGGAACAGCGTATATTGTTATGCGGTTTGACCGATAAAGATCTTCGTAGAATATGTGGGAGCCAATATGAGCATCCAGGTTCCGCTATTGGTTGTTGACCGGAGACGAGTCTCGGTCATGTCTACATAGTTCTTGAACCCGTAGGGTCCGCACGCTTAACGTTTGGTGACGATCGGTATTATGAGTTTATGTGTTTTGATGTACCGAAGGAGTTCAGAGTGCCGGATGAGATCGGGGACATGACGAGGAGTCTCGAAATAGTCGAGACGTAAAGATCGATATATTGGACGACTATATTTGGACATCGGAAAGGTTCCGAGTGATTCGGGTATTTTTCGGAGTACCGGAGAGTTACAGGAATTCATATTGGGCCTTAATGGTCCATACGGGAAAGGAGAGAAAGCCCTCAAAGGGTGGCCGCACCCCTCCCCATGGACTGGTCCGAATTGGACTAGGGAGGGGGGGCGCCCCCTTCCTTCCTTCTCCTTTTCCTTCCCTTCTACTACTCCTACAAGGAAAGGAGGAGTCCTACTCCCGGTGGGAGTAGGACTCCACCCTTTGCGCGCCCTCCTCCTAGGCCGGCCACCTCCCCCCTTGCTCCTTTATATACGGGGGCAGGGGGGCACCCCAGAGACACAACAATTGATCATTGATCTCTTAACCGTGTGCGGTGCCCCCCTCCACCATATTCCACCTCGGTAATATCGTAGCGGTACTTAGGCGAAGCCCTGCGTTGGTAGCATCATCAACACCATCATCACGCCGTCGTGCTGACGGAACTCTCCCGCAAAGTCCTGCTGGATCGGAGTTCGTGGGACATCATCGAGCTGAACGTGTGCAGAACTCGGAGGTGTCGTGCATTCGGTACTTGGATCGGTCGAATCGTGAAGACGTACGACTACATCAACTGCGTTGTCATAACGCTTCCGCTTTCGGTCTACGAGGGTACGTGGACAACACTCCCCCCTCTCGTTGCTATGCATCACCATGATCTTGCGTGTGCGTAGGATTTTTTTTTGAAATTACTACGTTTCCCAACACAATAGCCTCACCAAGGTGGTGCCAGAGACGGGGCGGTGCGGGCGATCGACGGTGGTGAGGATGTGGACGGGAAGGCAGTAAGTAAATCACACATACACATATGAACTAAGAAATTAATTTGAGCTCAAATTGCATATAAATCAAATAAACTCTCACATAATTACTCCCAACTAAAACCGACAAATAACTATTCTTATAGAGCATTGCACGAGCTAGACTAGCAATAAGAGATGAAAGGACAAAGTTGCTAACCTTTTAAAACACTTGGATAGATGAGGTGCCTCAAATCTTGATAAATATTGGCAAAAATGAAGGATGAGCTCGAGCTAAGGGGAAGAACAGAGAGGAGAAAGGAGAAAACAGAGAGGACGAGCTCGGGACGAAGCAGGGGTTTATATAGGGACATCTTTTGTCCCGGTTGGTGATACAAACTGAGATTAAAGGTGCCTTTACTTCCGGTTGGTATCACCAACCGGGATTATAGGTCAAAAATGAACTAGGACTAATGATGGCCGTGTCCCCGTCTGCTCCTACCCGTTGGGACCGGGACTATTAGTCCCGGGTCCAAACCAGGCCAGGACTAAAGGGGCGGACGAAAGATCTGTTTTCTACTAGTTATAATACACAAGTGAATCGATAGCTCGATCAAACACGAGAAGGCAGGCATCTCAACTCCCTCGGCATGGACTTGACGGTATACACTGATGAATAGCTTGAAGCAGGTGGCTGATTTATCCATGAGCAAGACGTTTTCCAAGACCATATCGCCAGCTCCATTGAAGTCCAAATCGAAGCACCTACAAGAGAAGAGAAGGATACATCCTTCTAGGCACTTTATTTTGAATTAGAAGAAAAAAAACTGAGAAAATCAGTGGGAGGTGATGCTTATAGCTGTGCCAAGCGGAGCCCCGTGGCGAAGATGCCTACAATGAAGGTGGAGGCACCAACTCGGCCTCCAGCAAATGCGGGTGCCAGTTCTGCACTGTATTGAAAGAGATGATTCTATTCATCCTGCGAGGGGAGAGCGAGCGAGCGAGAGTTCTTTTTTTTCGAGAGTACACAATCGCGTACTAGGACTGTACTGCCGCTTACAAGCAGTACTACCGGTGCCCAGAGCGATAGTACTGCAGGGGTGCATCAAGCAAACCCCAAGCAAAATAGATGTAGCAAGAAAACCATAACTGTCATGACTTCTGTGTATGAGCTCTGAATTGAGCAAACTCAAGCTTGTTGGTTATAGTGAGAAGAGGCAATAAAAAAATGTCAATGATATAAAGATGTGAAACCTCTATGAATGAAGAACCGGCAAACATTCCAACATCGAAAACATCATAGAAGATGGATATGAACTCCATTTTTTATGAACTCGAGCTTGTCATGAAGATGACCAAAAGGAACCCGAAAAGTTGCCTCGGATACAACAAACCTCGGATGCAAATGTAAGCTAGCTGTGGAGGAACTTGCCTGCGAAGCCGAAGACATCAAGCACTCGAAGCCAATGGTCCTCGGCGTTGGAGAGTAGTTCAGGGGCTATTGAGGGTGTCTCGGACTAGGGCGCACTAGCCAATGTGGTTTATCACCTATGGGCCGAACTGAGGCCCACTAGCCACCGCCTGGAGGATAGCGGAAGCTGTAAACCTCGTCGTGAGCAAGATTGAACCACCGAAGACTTGGCGTATACTTCAAGGACAACCCTTGTATCCGGCATGTTTATCTCCAGTTGGCAACCGACCTTATATGTAAACTAGGTACTCATGGCATCTATGTAAGCTGAGGGGTTTAGTCTGTAGCGGCACGGTCACAAGCCTTAGGGTTTAGAACATAATTATACGATCTCGAGGTAGATCAGCCTATACTCGATACTCCATCACATCAATATAATCAAAGCAGGACATAGGGTTTTACCTCCTCGAGAAGGCCCGAACCTTGTCTCCTGTTATCCATTGATCCCAGATCCACAGGTCAGGACCCCCTACTCGAGATCTGCTAGTTTTAGTACTGACACATGGATCTGTAGCTAAGGGTGCCATCGCGGCCTCGCCGAAGGCGGTGCGGTGCGTCTGGCGTCTGAACATGGTGGCGGACGCACAACCCCTCTGATGGCGCGCTGGGCTATAGGACGCACCATGGGCATCTCCCGACGCAAACATGGCACGACATGCACACCGTGCAAGGCAATGAGCGCGGGAGGCGGCGGAAGTCCTCACGGTTGTGGACGTTGGCGAGGCGGAGTCGCATTCTCCGGCGTCCCGTATGGTGCACCAGTCCGGGCGCCGCACCCACGTCCTGGTGGATGTCGTCGGCTCCTCCCAGGACGGTTCCATCATCGATCTCACGTCCACCGGCACCATAAGGGTCCTGGGCTCCGACGAGGAAGAGTAGGGCATGGGAGACGGCGGAGTCTCGAATCCCGTGAGCCGGTCTGATTTGCCAAATTCGGTTGTAGATGCTCTAAGATGTACATGAAGAAGAAACTTTGGGCAGTGTCATATCTGTCTGTCTGATGGCTTTTTTTCGTATGCGCAGTAATCAAAGGAGTGAATGTCTAAACTCTTGTCTTCAGCTTCACTTCGACTAGGATATAACCATAGTTGGTCTGGTGTGCACTATGATATGAGAGCTGTATAGTCCGTCTTCGTGAAGACGAGGCACGAGTTGAGTATTGTTCATGCCCTTGTAGAAAATAAAAGGGAGTACCGATCATGCAGTTGAAGAGCCGAGGTTTCAAATCCTTAGACGGCTATACGACCGATATTTTCTACAAGGTTTTCAGAATCGGTTTAGTTTTTCTTTGCTCACTACCATCGAGAGGCAAATAAAGTGGCACACAGTTTAGCTATGCTTATTACTTAGGATTAAAGCTCTGCTTTGGGTTGTGGCGATCCCCCGTAGCTTTACTCGGACAGATACTGTGAATGATGTATCTACTATTTTTGAATTAATGAAGTGCGTCGAATGGCTTTCCATAAAAGCAACCGCTTTAATAAATTACATAAATGCTCTGCTTGCTAAATGCCACGTTTATTATTTGCTTGCAGATTTCCGGCATGGCAATCTTCCTGGCAGTACTGTAGTCGAAGTCATCCTAGATTTGTTTATCTGTCTCGAGGTCGAGGCTGTTCTGTTGGTGCTCAACAAGGTATGACATCGAAGCAGAGCATATGCGTACATTAGCATATACTGATTTATTTTATCCATTTGTTGGTGGACTCCAAAGATGAGTGAGAATGGAGGCAATGGAAACTTGCTTCAGAATCTAATCATGATATCAGTCGAAACACTTACTAACTATTGGCTATTTGCCAATTATGTTGGAAAAACACATAGCCCCTGGGATGCAGAGAAGATTCTCCATTTGGTAAGGACCCATGGTTTGCTTGTTTCACTGTCAATGGCTCAAGATTGAACCTGTGCCATCTTTTTCGCTCACAGGTCGGTAGCTGCATGGCCATGCTAATTGCACTCGGCCAGATCGTCTGGATCGCGTACAAAGCGTACTCCCATGGAGTTTTTACTTGGGTAGAAGAGCTGGCTGGCGGTGATGTCGAGCAGCAGGTGTGAGGATAAAGAATGTGGCAGGCACTTGATTATGTGTCCGCATTGCCTTTGTTTGATGGAGACGGCCAAGGATGAGGGGGCGAATGTGCCGGTGTTGCCGTCTTGGACGTGTGCAGACTGCAGACTTGCTCACCGAACGTTTCCTGTTTCACCACCTTGTTTTATCGTTCCAGAAACGTCGCCGACAGTTGCTATCATTAGCATAAATAATCACGGCCAAAGGCAACACGGATCTAACACAAGTGCAACAGGTCGACATATATAATCCGCCTTTCACGCTCTGTCTTTAGTCGTTTCATGCTCATGGATTTGCTTCGCTTGGTTGGCACATCACTCTCGACTTCCCACTTAGGGAAATGTCTGCATTAGGCATACCACTATGATTCCCCTACAATTCTTTCCGTATTTAGGCACAAACTGATGCGTTCTGTGCCATTTCAATGCTTGGAAGTAGTCTATGGTTTTGGCATCACCAGTTTTTTTAGTTCCTCTGACAGCAACTTGCTAACCTTGTTCATCTTGAATGGGTATTTTGCTAATCTTGTTCATCGCATACGTCTGGCAACTAGCTAATACTACTACTATTGTCCGAATCTCTTGCTAATTACCAGCAACAAGAGGAAACACAACATTTCTTTATTTCTTTCTTTTTTGCATGATCAACTTTGTTTGTTGTGTTCCTTTTCACGACAAAGACCCGGGTCCGTTACAAAAGTTGTGTGCACAAATGGTCACCGATGTTCGCATTTCACATGATTGTTGTGTCGATATCATACTCCGAAACTTTTGGTGTGTGTTTAAGTGTGTGTGTGTGTGTGTGTGTGTGTGTGTGTGTGTGTGTGTATTTTTTGCGTGAATCTCAAAGATTTGCAATTAGCATGAATCCCACAGCAGATACATACAAGTGCCCTTTAATCTTGGATCGATATCTTGTTGCTTGTTTGGTTTCGATCAAACAAGAGCAACTAATGAATGAACTAGCGCCATCTTTTTCACTCGCGCGCAGATCGGTAGTTGCCTGGCCGTGCTAAGTGGGCTCGGCCAGATCGGCTGGCTCATATACAAGGGGGCATGCGCCCATCCAGTTATTGCCGCGGGAGAAGAGCAGGCCTCCATAGCTGGCATCGACGGCAATGGAGATGGTGATGTGGAGACCCAGGTGGTGGTATATATACAAGGGAAATTTTACGGTGCATCATAATACACCAAAACACGTGTATTATATGGGTGATCTAACGGATTAGAATAATTGGGCCTTTTTTAGCCCAAGGGTATTTTCGACCTAAATTTTTTTATACCTTTAATCGGCCCAATTAAGTCCAGGGGTATTCTCGTCCGAAATTTTTCGATTAAATTAATTTCATTACTAAAACACTTCTTTATAGAGGTCCAATCATCGTGCGTACTCTTTTGAAATTGGATTCGAGCGGTTCGTCCTCTCTCCTCCTCTCGAGCCCTAACCTTGGTGCCCTCGATCGCCACCGATCGCCTCCGTCACCCTCGATCGCCGCCGATCGCCTCCGGCGCCCTCGATCGCCGCCGATCGCACTCGCCGTGTGACTCCTTCCTCCTTCCTCCTGCTCCTACTCCCCCCTACCCCCTCCATCGAAAGTCACCCCGCTCGGGTCGCGGCGCCAGATCTTCCGATGAGCCTCCCTTCCTTCCCCGAGCGCACGCCACCTTCCCCGACCCGAGAGGCCACATCATCCTCATCGACATGCATCAACTTTTTCACGCCGGATCTTCGCTGTAAGTGCCTAGCCATCTCAAATCTTTGCTGGTCCCTTATGCTTATAGTACCAATAGGGGTCGGATTTGATTAGGGTTTAGGATATGTCATGTGAGGTTTAGGGTTTATGGTTTCAGAAAGTTGTGACGAGATTTCTATTGAAAGGGAGTGTAAGTTGGATTTAGCTAGGACATGTTGATGTAGTTAGTTAGGGTTTATGGTTTCAGAAAGTTGTGACAAGATTTATTTTCAAAGGAAGTGTAAGTCGGATTTAGCTAGGACATATTAAAGCACTTAGTTAGAGTTGTGTGCCATGAGAATTTGTCAGCAGATTTGGATTCAAAGAAAGTTATTTTGAATTTAGTTAGGACATGCTTTTGAATTGAGTTTCCAGATATTTTGGATTTAGTTAGGAGATAATTATTTTTGTATGGAGTTTGGAGATATTTTCGACTTAGTGACGAGATAATTTGGATTTAGTTAGGTGATAATTTTGGATTCAGTTAGGACACAATTTTGAATGGAGTTTGCAGATAATTGATCTATCAGGGTGGATCTATCAGGGGACTTGAAAGATTCGTGCACTTTGGATTTAGTTAGGAGATCATCAGTTACAACAAGTACAATCAATTAAATATTTTTGGATTTAGTCAGGGAATATTTTATACTTACTTACAGCTCTTGAAGGACTGAGTTTGGTACATGAATCCAATATGAAAAATTAATCAATTATTTAAGCAGAGTCTTGCATAATTATTATGTATGCTATCCATCCGTAACATTGACTATCTGTTTTCGTTGGCAGCATAACGACATGGATGATAAAGGCAACGATGGCAAAAAATTGGGGAATACAGGCAAGGATGACAAGGACATGGGTGATAGACGAAACGAAGGCAAATGAATGGATGGTATGCGCACGGATGATAATGATAATGAGGATGCGGGCAAGGATGGCATAGACCTAGATGATGTACAGATGCAAGGTAAAGGAATTGATATTAAAGGCATGGCTGGTTCAGATCTGAATGAGTGTATGGAATAAATAGAGATTGTGAAGAAGACTTTCAGGACTGAGGAAGAAGCCTACATGTTCTACGTAGGGTATGCGAGAAAAAAAGGGTTTGGTGTTAGAAAGGATGATCTGAAGTACAGGGGTCCGGGTCCGAAACAAAATGCATACAGAAGAACATACAAGTGCTGCAAACAAGGATGGCGGACCCTTAAGCACTTTAACAGAGCTGATAGAAAAAGAACACCGAGGGGTCTTTCTTGGTGTGGGTGTCCCACTCTTTTTCAGGTTGAGCTACAAGATAGTACTGGCCTCTGGTTCGTCAAGAATTTTGTGGACAAGCATAACCATCTGTTGTCCCTGCTGACCTGACTCCCTACTTATCGGCTCATCGTAGAATGACTAACGCACAAAAGGCCGATGTCATCGAGTATGCTGTTGGTGGACTTCGAACACATCAGATTATGAATGTAATGGAGAAGAATGCCGGAGGTCCCGACATGCTTGGATTTATAGATCGAGACCTATACAACCATGTTTCAATCCAGAAGAAGTGCAAGATAGAAGGCAGTGATGCTAGATATTTGCTCACCTATATGATTGCACAGAAAAAAGCAGACCCGGAATTCTTTTTAAAATACACAAAAGACAAAGAAGGCCATTTGAGGAACATATTCTGGGCTGATTCACAATCCCGGATTGACTATGTTGCCTTTGGTGGTGTCGTGGTGTTCGACAATACATACCGGTCAAACAAGTACAGGCTTTCATTTGTTCCATTTGTTGGTCTGAACCATCACCGCATCACAGTTTTGTTTGGGGTCGGTCTAGTGTCAGACGAGACAGTTGCATCATACCAGTGGCTTCTTCATGTATTTTTGGAGGCAATGTCCCAGAGGGCACCCATTTCACCAATCACCGATGGGGACGGTTCAATGGCTAAAGCAATAGCTACTGTCTGGACTAGAACAGATCATCGTTTGTGCACGTGGCATATCGATGAGAATATGGTGATGCACCTTCGCAAGAAAAAGCTTGAGGAATTTAGGGAATTCATTTACCGTCGTTGGGATGTTGATGAGTTTGAGAAAAGATGGGAGGCTTATAAGGTTCGGTTCAAAATAAAACCAACGGGAAAGAGGTCGTCATGGGTTAACAGGATGTACGAGCTGCGACACAAATGGGCTGCTGCGTACACAAAGGGTAGATATTTTCTTGGCATGATGAGTAATCAGAGGAGTGAGTCTCTCAACTCAAGGCTTCATGTGCACCTGAACAGGAAGATGCAGCTTGTTGATTTGTTGCAGCATGTTGAGCACCGTGTATCCATAATGCATAAGAATGAAGCAGCATTAGACGCAGTAGCAACACATACGATACCCTTGACTAAGCTGAATGCACACCCTCTGGAGATTGCTGCCTCTTATATTTATACAACTGTGATGTTTCCAAAGGTAAAGCATCAGATTGTCGAAGGGACAAATTGGCAGGTCACAGACCGGGTAGCATGCGATGGTTTGGTCGTGTTTGGAGTTTTGCGCAAAGCCCCATATGATAAAGTCCCATATGGCAGGGATGCTACAGAATTGCAAGGTAAGGAAGGTAAGGATGCTGAGGACTTGCATGCAAAAAAATTGGATGCCGAGGATCCCAATGACTTGCAAGGTAAGGATGCTGAGGACTTGCATGCAAAAAACTTGGATGCTGAGGATCCCAATGACTTGGAAGGTAAGGATGCTGAGGACTTGCATGCAGAAAACTCGGATGCTAAGGATCCCAATGACTTGGAAGGCAAGGATGGTGTGGACTTGCATGCTAAAAACCTGGATGCTAAGGATCCCAATGACTTGGAAGGTAAGGACAGTGAGGAGTTGGATGCAAAAAAGTTGGATGCACAAGGCGTGGATGCTAAGCCTGTGGATTTTATATATCACGTGACTTGTCTGTTTACAGGAGCAAGACTGGATGATGCAGCTTGTAAATGTAAAAACTTGGAAAGTCAGGATTACCCATGCGCACATATATTCTGCGTTGTGGATCATCTAGGTGTACGCACATTTCCAAAAAAATTTGTCAAGAAAAGATGGACAATGCATGCCAAGCCAGCGTTCCTTTCTTCGAGGACTGCAAATACTCATGTATGGTCTGATCACATGAATAAGTATCATCAACTATGCAACATGGCTAGTGACGCTTTATTCACAGCCGCAGCTAGCAATTCACAGTCATAACAGGTGATGGAGCTCCTCCGGAGTATATTGGTTGATGGAGAAAAAACTGATTTGGATGAAGGCCATAAATCGTTTGTTCCTTTGCCGGCATACTTCTCTGCTGCTCGTGAATGCTGCACTAATGACGTGGAAAATCCAATCAAAATAGTTCCAAAAGGGCGACCAACTACTGAAGAATCGAACAAGAGGATTAAATCCAGGCGCGAGTGGATGAGAGGGAAAAAAGCAACGAAGTTAGTGCACATGTTTATCTCATTGTTCATTTCCATACATGCTTACAATGTCAATATGTTCTCTCTTTTTATTCAATTTACTTAGGAAAAAATCGGGGAAATCAAAGGTCACAGGGAGGAAGAAGCGAAAAGAGAAAGACTCAGAGACAGAAGAAGACACAGATTCAGATACAAAGAAGAGGAAGATTCAAAAAAAGCAACGAAGTTAGTCCACATGTTAATCTCATTGTTCATTTCCATACATGCTTACGGTGTTAATATGTTCTCCCGGAGAGTGTTCACATGTTTTTCTTCAATTTACGCAGGAAAAAATCGGGGAAATCAAATAGCACAAGGAGGAAGAAGCAAAAAGAAGAGACAAAGTCAGATACAGAAGAAGAGACAGAGGCAGATACAGAAGAAGAGACAGAGGTAGATACAGAAGAAGAGACAGAGGCAGATACAGAAGAAGAGGAAGATTCAGGTACAGAAGAAGAGGAAGATTCAGATGCAGAAGAAGAGGGATATTCAGATGCAGAACAAGAGGGAGATTCAGATGCGGAAGAAGAGGAAGATTCAGATGCAGAAGATGGTGGGCTGAGGAAGGCTAGGAAGAGACCATTGGAGGTTGCAGAAGAGGATTACGCAAAACCAAACAAGTGGGCATCAGCACAATTGTGCGTACTTAAACATGTTTTCGAATGCTGGCTGCAGATTCATCTATTTCATTTTTTGCAGGAAACGCAAGGGCGCTCCAAATGTCAATGCTAGGAGGAAGAAAAAGAACGATGACAAGGGTGCGCGAGGAAAACCAGTGAAGTTAGTGTCTGTACTTACATGTCCGCTCTAGAAGGCGGGTATTTGCTAGTACTGTGTTGACAGTTTGTTAACTTCTCCATGAAAGACTCTAGGAAAGACGGTAAAGAACAGGCCAAAGGGGTGATGAAGACAAAAGGCCTGCTAGGAATGTACCACAGGCTGAGCGAATAAGAGCTGTCAAGTTAGCTTCTGTAGCTATGACGAGAAAATTAGTGAAGTTAGTGTCTTTTCTGTTATAGTGTACTGTACATGCTCAAATCTTCTTTGCTATCCTATTAACAAACGTTGTTTCATGCAGGAAAGCTAGAGTGAAGTAGAGACAGGATGTTTAGATGCACATGGTCAAGCAGAGAAAACAAAAGGATTTCTGGGGTCGAAAAATTGAGAACAAACTAAAGTAGACAGTTTTCCATGCCGTGATCCACCTTGTTTCTGATGTATTAGACCTATTTGATGGACTACCACTATTTTTATGAATTCCTCATTTGCTTGGTACACCCTCATTTTATTATGGATGGGACGACATGGTAGGCTAGTTATGATTTATCAACATCGATGAAACAATGCATTTTTAGTGAAGTTGGTTTTCTGTATTTTTTTCATTTTTTTACATAATATATTGCTGAAATTTGTTCAAATGTAGTCAAATTTCATACTTGAAATATAAAATAGAAACAGAAAATTTATATATATATAAGAAAATAGAACGATAACAGAAACCTCGTTTTCAAATAACCTTGAAAGTCGTTTATTTTCAAATAGAAAATAAGCATACTGATATTTTAAAAATAGCATGCTCATTTGAAAAAAGCATGTTCAATTGAAAATAAAACAGAATGAATATGTGGATTTAAAAATAGCATGCTGCTTTGAATATATTGTTTTTAAAATACCTTGCTATTTTCAAAATAGCATGCTGATTTTAAAAATATGATTTCAAAAATAGCATGCTTCTTTTAAAATTATAATGCTCTTTTCAATATGCTACTTTCAAAATAACATGCTGATTTTAAAAAAGCATGCTACTTTTAAAAATATAATGCTTTTTTCAATATGCTACTTCTAAAATAGCATGCTATTTTCAAAAATATCATGCTAATTGTAAAAATATCATGCTTATTTTAAAAATAGCATGCTCTTTTCAATATGCTACTTTTAAAATAGCATGCTGATTTAAAAAAATCATGTTCTTTTGAATTTGATATTTTTAAAAATAGCATGCTGATTTCAAAATAACAGCCTCATTCTAAAAATATAACGTTGTTTTTTAAAAATATAACGCTGTTTTTCAAAATAGCATGCTGCTTTCAAAATAACAGCCTCATTCTAAAAATATAACGCTGTTTTTAAAATAGCATGCTGATTTCAAAAATTATATGCTGTTTTGAAAGCAGCGTGCTGATTTTGAAAACAACATTTTTTTAAAATTACACTTTTTAAAAGATAGCATGTTTTTTAGTATACTGTTTTTCAAATAAAAAAACATGCTGGTTTGATCTGGTTTTGAAAATAGCATGCCATGCCATTTCGAAAGTAATAGAAACATCATTTTTTGCATTGCATTTTGACCCGCAAGTTTTTGTATTGCATTGCATTTTTTTGTGCGACACACATACAAACCGCATTTACAAAATAACTCGTACTAGCCAACACAAAAACCTCGTTCAAAAATGAAAGTAGTGTCCAATCCATTTGAAACCCGGTTAGATTTGATTCTCAAAATACTAGCATCACTGTGGCAAAAAAAAAGGAAATATAATTGCAGTCTATAAAGGTAATTATATCATGGAGGGTACTAGGATGCGTTATATATATAGACTTGCATAGCAAGTACATTATGCCACATAGGGTACCACCAAGTTACTGCCAAGTTCCACTTACTGGACGATCTTCATACCCAGTCAGACCCAAAAGTTAACCACCAAAGTACCAGTTACTACCAAGTACCAATTACTACTAAGTTGCACTTACTGGACGCAAAAGCTGATACTACCAACTTGTAGTTACTGGCTACTACATACAGATAATAAAACTAGCGTCAAACTACTGCCATGGGTCAACGAATCCTCATGCCACTAACCATGTTCACCCTAAGCCCACCTCCACTCCTTTCCATGAACCTGAAGATAGCCAGTTGATCTTCTTTCATTCTAGCTCCCTCAACGACTTTTCTCCAGTTCTTCGTCATGATCGCACGCCCGTCCTTCTTGCCCATCTTGAACAAGACCTTTTTATTACCTTCAAAATGTTCGTTGGTGACACGCACAACCATGGGCTTTCGCACATAATCTTTGAGGTAGGCCTGACTGTAATCCTTTGAGAAGATCTGATTGCACAGGGAAATAAATAATGTTACATAAAAAATTAAGTATGATTTGCACACAAAAAAGTAAGTATGATTTGCACAACCACGCCCGTCCTCCTCTCTGTCTCTACATGATGGCATTTTCACTAGTGAAGTATGATTTGCAAAAAGAAAAGTCCAAGTGTTTACCATCTTGCTCTTCCCTCTGATGACTGCCGAGCGAGTGACGGTGCTGACATAGTATAGTATGGGAGGTTGGCACTGCGTTACTATGGATTTGAGACACTCCCACCGATCCTCATTTAGAAATACATGGTTGCCGTAGAAGATGCGATCCTCGAAAGTTCCTTTTCTCACAATGTATCCCGGACCTGTATAATTTTTTTAAGATGACAGAGTAGTAAATAATTTCATACATAAGATCTAGAACATCAGCAGTGGGTTAATGACCAATGCCTACTCCAATGATCAAGAAATGAAGGACATATATAACCCAATCACATCCACCCAGCAATATCTCGTAGAAACACGGGCAAATTGAATATTTGATTTATTTAAACTAACAACTAAACACTCCTCTATGTAAGCTCTAGTTCAGTCAATGTTGATTTGGAAGGTCATCTAGAACCCAAACAGAGTAATGTGTGGTAATCAAGTGTCACTCAAACATCAACTTTTGATATTTCACGGTTCATTTAATATCTGACCAGCCATATAGAACTTTACCCCATAGTGCCAAGATAGGATCATGGTCCACATATCCATCTCCATCAGAACTATCATCAGTGTCATAGTCGCTAGAGGTGTCGTCATCAGCGCTATAGCCGTCACTCCCACGTGAAGTGCCATCTGAAGCATCATCTAAGGTGGTCCGGCGATCACTCTCTTCACTGCTGATGAGGATGGTTTCCCTTGCCATTCAAACCTGTTGCATGCATTGCAATGAACAAATGTTAGTTATTGATATATGAAATCAGTCTTCCATTAGGAATTGTTAGCACCATATACAATGTGAACAATCTTTTCACATACTTCTCGCTAAGTACGTAGTTCATGTATAAACATCTACATGAAAAAGCTAATCGACAACTATTCGCACGACTAGTCAAGAGTAGTGGTTAGACTCATAATCATTGGGCAGACATAAGCAATTAGGATATTTCAAGGTTACAATTTTGTGAGATGGACAAGAAAACTTGGTAACCAACCAATTAGTAGCCATGTACAAATGAACCATGATTGACTGCTCTCATCGAGCAATACCTGAAACTATAACTGATCTGCCTTTAATCACTGCAAATTTCCTGATGGGCTATTGTGTGGTACCATCAGGTAATAAATATGAAGTCTTTAAATTGTCCCAACAAAACAAATGATGCATTTGCTGCTGTACATACCATTTTTAGAGGTAGCTGTGGAGGTTAATTTTCCAATTTCCAGTGAGAATAAGGACATGATAGAATCTCTCAAGCAAGATGACAGCATAGTGAAGGCTATGAGAACGAGCAAGGTATGCTGACCAATAGTCACCCTTTTGTATACTTGCTATTTATTTACTCATTACTACCCATACCAACAAGTAAAATCATGATTATGAAGTATAATGGCAGAAAATCCAACAGTGAGGAATTTGTTGCAATGTGAACTACTAGCTCACAGCAAATTTTCATTGACCCCAACAAGCCCATACCATATCTTGGAGATAGGCTGACATAATTCAAGTAAGCAGTAACAACAATCAGCAAAAATATGCACCAACCAAAAATATTACATGTGTACACCCTCGGCTGTGACATGAAAAAATGGAGGAGATGGACTTGTAGCTCACCCTCGGCTGTAGGGGAAGGAGTCGAACAACAGAGGGTTGCTCAGGGACCACTACTAGGGAAAACCTTATACACAGAATGTTACCAGTAGCGCTTGTTAAAATGAGGCGCTACTGCTACTTAGCAGTAGCGCGTCTGACAGAACCGCGCTACTTTTACGCGCTTAGCAGTAGCGCGGCAGGAACAGAAAGCGCTACTACTATAATTGCCACACCATTCCCGACGTGCTAGGTATAGTAGTAGCGCCCTTCTACGAACAACGCTACTACTACGGATTTTAGCAGCAGCGCATTTTTCCTCCCCACGCTACAGTTAAAGCTATTTTCACCTAGCCCCCCGCGTGGCCTGATTCCCTCTCCTCTGCTTCCTCCCCCAATTCTCCTCTACTATTCCTCGTCGCCTCTGCCTCGCCGCCGTCTCCCCCGACCACGCCTCGCCGCTGTCTCCCCCGACCCCACCTCGCCGCCGTCTCCCCCGACCCCGCCTCGCCGCCGTCTCCCTCGACCCGCCCCACCGC
>NC_041390.1:630920328-630923482 GCF_002162155.2 Triticum dicoccoides | reverse complement strand
CCGCCTTGCCGCCGTCTCCCCCGACCCCGCCTCGCCGCGCCTCGGTGCCGCCGTCTCCCCCGACCCCATCTCTCTCCCTGCCCTCTGTAAGCACTCTCCCCTTCCGATCCCTCTTCTCTGCTTAGTATGAACCCTAGCTATTTAGTGCTAGTTAGTATGAACCCTAGGCTATTTTTAGTGCTAGTTAGTTAATTACTTAGATGGTAATTAGGGTAGTAGTTCCTAGGTACTAATTAGTTAGTAAGAACTAGGTACTAATTAGGTACTAGAATATTTTTATTTATAGTAAGTTTATTTTTAGTAAGAACTAGTTGAATTAATAGAACTAGTTAGTAAGAACTTGTTTCTATTTTTTAGTTAAAGCAATATTTCCCGCCTCGACGTGGACGATGCCTATCCCGCATCCTCGTCGTCGAGTCGGCGGAGGACGACACCTGCTTGACCAGATCGGCCATGTCCGGGACTGGGCTCCGCCGGGGTGGTACTGGGAGGCGCTACCTACCGGGGGCGCAGGTTGGTGAGGAGCCAGCCTGTCGTTGACCCGAACCTTCTTTGGTGGCGGTCGCGTGGGCCAGTGACGATCCAGAGGCTCGAGGACTCCGCGGAGGTGGTGCGTCACCGTGTCAGTGAGGAGGACGCGCACGTCCGTCGCTACTTGTTTGCGTTGGAGCACAGGCCGTTCTCCAATACCTGGTAGGTTCTCCGGGGATCTCACTGGAGCTATGATCCCGTGATGGTTCCTTCTTTGTGGGTGTCCACCGCTCGCGCCGATACCCGTCGTGTGCTAGAGTTTTAGTTGTATTAGTGATGTTATATGTATGACACTATTCGTGATGTATTAGTGATAATATTCGACGATGTACGGACGCATGAGATGATTTACTTTTGCTTATTGAATGCATGCTAATTTGAGTCCTATAAGATATTTTGAAATGTATATCTTGTGTTGCTCAATATCCAAGTGGCCGGTCATGTTTGCAGGTTACACCTCCGAGTGGCCTATGTTTTGCCGGAGTGTTGATTCATTTCCGTTCCGGCAAATTTCAGGCGCTTGATATGTCCTATTTTAGCAAAGGTCATGCCGGATTTTTCCGTGAATTTTGGCATGACTTGTGCCAGAATATGTAGGAAATATCGAGTGCCCCGGATTTGTGTGTTGAGTATCTTGGTAGTTGTCTTCGATCGATTTTCAATTAATGTTTTAACTATGAACATAGGAAATGTCTGACGACGAAAAGGATTTCGGTATTTGCAAATGCTGCGAAGACGAGCGCGGCCTGTGCGACGGAATCTTCCTAGATGATGATAGGCGCTTCAGCATCAAGCTGGACGAGAACTTCGAAGTGGATACAGTAAGTCACAACGACAAGTCTTTTTTCGTAATTAAGCATGACATCTGCTTCATTTGCTTCAACTTATATTTTTTTACTATTCTACTAGCGTATCCCCTGCCATGCAAGAGTTTTTGTATTGGATAAGATAGGTTTCAGTCATAGTATGGAGGAAAAGAAAGTTTACTTGAAGACCGAGCATGGTTATATTTCCATGCAAAATTATACAATTCAGACGACTACACCTATTTTGGATGCAAAACATGGCGAGCACTATGCAAGACTTATGCATTTGAGCCTGATATGGTTATCACCTTTGATATTCGTCCGGAAGATGATATTGAAGGTAATACCGACATCTGGGTCGATGTGCAAACGCCTCCAGTTATACCATTATGTAAGTTTCTCAACCATATTTATGTCTTTGATATTGTTTATTCAAAAATAGTTGACAACTAATTTGTATTGTCAGCTTATTTCGGTGCAAGCAAACATGTCCAGCGCTTGGTAGACAGGACCGTATACTGTCCTGGGGCTGAACTCAACTGCGAGGAGCTCAGTCATTATGTTTCATGGCTTGAGGATCTTGATACTGTCAAGACAAATTTTCTTCCTGCATTTAGAAATGTTAGTACTGAAAATGTGCGACCAATAGTGTTCGTAATGAACTACGTGTTGGAAATATGCCCTAGAGGCAATAATAAAAGGATTATTATTATATTTCCTTGTTCATGATAATTGTCTTTATTCATGCAATAACTGTATTATCCGGAAATCGTAATACACGTGTGAATACATAGACCATAATACGTCCCTAGTAAGCCTCTAGTTGACTAGCTCATTGATCAACAGATAGTCATGGTTTCCTGACTATGGACATTAGATGTCGTTGATAACGGGATCACATCATTAGGAGAATGATGTGATGGACAAGACCCAATCCTAAGCATAGCACAAGATCGTGTAGTTCGTTTGCTAGAGCTTTTCCAATGTCAAGTATCCTTTCCTTAGACCATGAGATCGTGTAACTCCCAGATACCGTAGGAGTGCTTTGGGTGTACCAAACGTCACAACGTAACTGGGTGACTATAAAGGTGCACTACAGGTATCTCCGAAAGTGTCTGTTGGGTTGACACGGATCGAGACTGGGATTTGTCACTCCGTATGACGGAGAGGTATCTCTGGGCCCACTCAGTAATGCATCATCATAATGAGCTCAAAGTGACCAAGTGTTTGGTCACGGGATCATGCATTACGGTACGAGTAAAGTGACTTGCCGGTAACGAGACTGAACGAGGTATTGGGATACCGACGATCGAGTCTCGGGCAAGTAACGTACCGATTAACAAAGGGAATTGCATACGGGGTTGCTTGAATCCTCGACATCGTGGTTCATCCGATGAGATCATCGAGGAGTATGTGGGAGCCAACATGGGTATCCAGATCCCGCTGTTGGTTATTGACCGGAGAGCCGTCTCGGTCATGTCTGCATGTCTCCCGAACCCGTAGGGTCTACACACTTAAGGTTCGGTGATGCTAGGGTTGTATGAATATGAATATGCAGCAAACCGAATGTTGTTTGGAGTCCCGGATGAGATCCCGGACGTCACGAGGAGTTTCGGAATGGTCCGGAGGTAAAGAATTATATATAGGAAGTGCTGTTTCGGCCATCGAGAAAGTTTCGGGGTCACCCGGTATTGTACCGGGACCACCGGAAGGGTCCCGGGGGTCCACCGGGTGGGGCCACCTATCCCGGAGGGCCCCGTGGGCTGAGGTGTGAGGGGAACCAGCCCCTAGTGGGCTTGTGCACCCCCCCTTGGGCC
>NC_041390.1:630901636-630920063 GCF_002162155.2 Triticum dicoccoides | reverse complement strand
GGGGGGGGTACTCCAACCCCCCTGGCCGCCGCCCCCTTGGGAGATTGCATCTCCCAGGGACGGCGCCCCCCTGGGGGCCTATATAAAGGAGGGCAGGGGGGAGGGCAGCCGCACCCTGTGTCTTGGCGCCTCCCTCCCCCTGCTACACCTCGTCCTCCTCCCGCAGCAGCTTGGCGAAGCCCTGCCGGAGTTCTGCTGCATCCACCACCACGCTGTTGTGCTGGATCATCATCAACCTCTCCTTCCCCCTTGCTGGATCAAGAAGGAGGAGACGTCATCTGCTCCGTACGTGTGTTGAACGCGGAGGTGCTGTCCGTTTGGCACTTGATCATCGGTGATTTGAATCACGGCGAGTACGACTCCATCATCACCGTTCTCTTGAACGCTTCCACACGCGATCTACAAGTGGTATGTAGAAGCAATCTCTCTCCCATGACTCGTTGCTTAGATGAACTCATAGATGGATCTTGGTGAAACCGTAGGAATTTTTTTATTTTCTTCAACGTTCCCCAACAGTGGCATCATGAGCTAGGTCTATGCGTAGTTCTCTATTGCACAAGTAGAACACAATTTTGTTGTGGGCGTAGATCTTGTCAACTTGCTTGCCACTACTAGTCTTTTCTTGCTTCAGCGGTATTGTGGGATGAAGCGGCCCAGACCGACCTTACACGTACGCTTACGTGAGACAGGTTCCACCGACTGACATGCACTAGTTACATAAGGTGGCTAGCGGGTGTCTGTCTCTCTCACTTTAGTTGGAGCGGATTCGATGAAAAGGGTCCTTATGAAGGGTAAATAGAAGTTGACAAAATCACATTGTGGTTATTCGTCGGTAAGAAAACGTTCTTGCTAGAACCCAATTGCAGCCACGTAAAAGATGCAACAACAATTAGAGGACGTCTAACTTGTTTTTGCAGCAATTGACATGTGATGTGATATGGCCAAAAGTTGTGATGAATGATGAATGATATATTGTGATGTATGAGATCATGTTCTTGTAATAGAAATCACGACTTGCATGTCGATGAGTATGACAACCGACAGGAGCCATAGGAGTTGTCTTTATTTTTTGTATGACCTGCGTGTCATTGAAGAACGCCATGTAAATTACTTTACTTTATTGCTAAACGCGTTAGCCATAGAAGTAGAAGTAGTCGTTGGCGTGACAACTTCGTGAAGACACGATGATGGAGATCATGGTGTCATGCCGGTGACAAAGATGATCATGGAGCCCCGAAGATGGAGATCATAGGAGCTATATGATATTGGCCATATCATGTCACTACTATATAATTGCATGTGATGTTTATTATGTTTATGCATCTTGTTTACTTAGAACGACGGTAGTAAATAAGATGATCCCTTACAACAATTTCAAGAAGTGTTCTTCCCTAACTGTGCGCCGTTGCTAAAGTTCGTCGTTTCGAAGCACCACGTGATGATCGGGTGTGATAGATTCTTACGTTCACATACAACGGGTGTAAGACAGTTTTACACATGCAAAACACTTAGGGTTAACTTGACGAGCCTAGCATGTACAGACATGGCCTCGGAACACAGAGACCGAAAGATCGAACACGAGTCGTATGGAAGATACGATCAACATGGAGATGTTCACCGACGATGACTAGTCCGTCTCACGTGATGATCGGACACGGCCTAGTCGACTCGGAACGTGTAACACTTAGATGACTAGAGGGATGTCTAATATGAGTGGGAGTTCATTGTAATAATTTGATTAGATGAACTTAATTATCATGAACTTAGTCTAAAACCTTTGCAAATATGTCTTGTAGATCAAATGGCCGCCGCTCATGTCAACATGAACTTCAACGCGTTCCTAAAGAAAACCAAGCTGAAAGATGATGGCAGCAACTATACGGACTGGGTCCGGAACCTGAGGATCATCCTCATAGCTGCCAGGAAACAATATGTCCTAGAAGGACCGCTAGGTGATGCACCCGTTCCAGAGAACCAAGACGTTATGAACGCTTGGCATTCACGTGCTGATGATTACTCCCTCGTTCAGTGCGGCATGCTTTACAGCTTAGAACCGGGGCTTCAAAAGCGTTTTGAGCAACACAGAGCATATGAGATGTTCGAGGAGCTGAAAATGGTTTTCCAAGCTCATGCCCGGGTCGAGAGATATGAAGTCTCCGACAAGTTCTACAGTTGTAAGATGGAGGAAAATAGTTCTGTCAGTGAGCACATACTCAAAATGTCTGGGTTGCACAACCGCCTATCCCAGCTGGACATTAACCTCCCGGACGAGGCGGTCATCGACAGAATCCTCCAGTCGCTCCCACCGAGCTATAAGAGCTTTGTGATGAACTACAATATGCAGGGGATGGTGAAAACTATTACTGAAGTATTTTCAATGCTGAAGTCGGCAGAGGTAGAAATCAAAAAGGAACATCAAGTGTTGATGGTCAATAAAACCACCAAGTTCAAGAAGGGCAAAGGTAAGAAGAACTTCAAGAAGGACGGCAAGGATGTTGCCGCGCCTGGTAAGCCAGTTGCCTGGAAGAAGTCAAGCAATGGACTCAAGCCTGAGACTGAGTGCTTTTATTGCAAAGGGAAGGGTCACTGGAAGCGGAACTGCCCCAAATACTTAGCGGACAAGAAGGCCGGCAACACTAAAGGTATATGTGATATACATGTAACTGATGTGTACCTTACCAGTGCTCATAGTAACTCCTGGGTATTTGATACCGGTGCCGTTGCTCACATTTGTAACTCACAGCAGGAGCTGCGGAATAAGCGGAGACTGGCGAAGTACGAGGTGACAATGCGCGTCGGGAATGGTTCCAAGGTCGATGTGATCGCCGTCGGCACGCTACCTCTACATTTACCTACGGGATTAGTTTCAAACCTCAATAATTGTTATTTAGTGCCAAGTTTGAGCATGAACATTGTATCTGGATCTCGTTTGATACGAGATGGCTACTCATTTAAATCCGAGAATAATGGTTGTTCTATTTATATGAGAGATATGTTTTATGGTCATGCCCCGATGGTCAATGGTTTATTCTTAATGAATCTCGAGCGTAATGTTACACATATTCATAGTGTGAATACCAAAAGATGTAAAGTTGATAACGATAGTCCCACATACTTGTGGCACTGCCGCCTTGGTCACATTGGTGTCAAGCGCATGAAGAAGCTCCATGCTGATGGACTTCTGGAGTCTCTCGATTATGAATCATTTGACACATGCGAACCATGCCTCATGGGCAAGATGACCAAGACTCCGTTCTCCGGAACAATGGAGCGAGCAACCAACTTGTTGGAAATCATACATACCGATGTGTGCGGTCCAATGAGCGTTGAGGCTCGCGGAGGATATCATTATGTTCTCACTCTCACTGATGACTTGAGTAGATATGGGTATGTCTACTTAATGAAACACAAGTCTGAGACCTTTGAAAAGTTCAAGGAATTTCAGAATGAGGTAGAGAATCAACGTGACCGAAAGATAAAATTCCTACGATCAGATCGTGGAGGAGAATATTTAAGTCACAAATTTGGTACACACTTAAGGAAATGTGGAATCGTTTCACAACTCACGCCGCCTAGAACACCTCAGCGTAACGGTGTGTCCGAACGTCGTAATCGCACTCTATTGGATATGGTGCGGTCTATGATGTCTCTTACCGATTTACCGCTATCATTTTGGGGATACGCTCTAGAGACAGCTACATTCACTTTAAATAGGGCACCGTCTAAATCCGTTGAGACGACACCGTATGAATTATGGTTTGGGAAGAAACCTAAGCTGTCGTTTCTAAAAGTTTGGGGATGCGATGCTTATGTCAAGAAACTTCAACCTGAAAAGCTCGAACCCAAGTCGGAAAAATGCGTCTTCATAGGATACCCTAAGGAAACCATTAGGTATACCTTCTACTTAAGATCCGAGGGCAAGATATTTGTTGCCAAGAACGGATCCTTTCTGGAAAAAGAGTTTCTCTCGAAAGAAGTAAGTGGGAGGAAAGTAGAACTCGATGAAGTACTACCTCTTGAATAGGAAAGTAGTGCAGCTCAGGAAAATGTTCCTGTGATGCCTACACCAATTGGAGAGGAAAATAATGATGATGATCAAGGTACTTCGGATCAAGTTACTACTGAACTTCATAGGTCCACAAGGACATGTTCCGCACCAGAGCGGTACGGCAACCCTGTCTTGGAAATCATGTTGTTAGACAACGGTGAACCTTCGAACTATGAAGAAGCGATGGCGGGCCCAGACTCCAATAAATGGCTTGAAGCCATGTGATCCGAGATAGAATCCATGTATGAAAACAAAGTATGGACTTTGACAGACTTGCCCGATGATCGGCGAGCGATAGAAAACAAATGGATCTTTAAGAAGAAGACGGACGCAGATGGTAATATTACCATCTATAAAGCTCGACTTGTCGCTAAGGGTTATCGACAAGTTCAAGGGGTTGACTACGATGAGACATTCTCTCCTGTAGCGAAGCTGAAGTCCGTCCGAATCATGTTAGCAATTGCCGCATACTATGATTATGAGATATGGCAGATGGACGTCAAAATGGCATTCCTTAACGGACATCTTAAGGAAGAACTGTATATGATACAACCGGAAGGTTTTGTCGATCCTAAGAACGCTAACAAAGTATGCAAGCTCCAGCGATCCATTTATGGGCTGGTGCAAGCATCTCGGAGTTGGAACACTCGCTTTGATGAGATGATCAAAGCGTTTGGGTTTATGCAGACTTATGGAGAAGCCTGCGTTTACAAGAAAGTGAGTGGGAGCTCTGTAGCATTTCGCATATTATATGTAGATGAATACTCTTGATGGGAAATGATATAGAACTTTTGGACAGCATTAAGGCCTACTTGAATAAGTGTTTTTCAATGAAGGACCTTGGAGAAGCTGCTTACATATAAGGCATCAAGATCTATAGGGATGGATCAAGACGCCTCATAGGTCTTTCACAAAGCACATACCTTGACAAGATTTTGAAGAAGTTCAAAATGGATCAGTCCAAGAAGGGGTTCTTGCCTGTATTGCAGGGTGTGAGATTGAGCTCGGCTCAATGGCCGACCACGGCAAAAGATAAAGAAGAGATGAGTGTCATCCCCTATGCTTCAGCCATAGGATCTATTATGTATGCCATGCTGTGTACTAGACCTGATGTAAACCTTGCCGTAAGTTTGGTAGGAAGGTACCAAAGTAATCCCGGCAAGGAGCACTGGACAGCGGTCAAGAATATCCTGAAGTACCTGAAAAGGACAAAGGACATGTTTCTCGTTTATGGAGGTGACGAAGAGCTCGTCGTAAAGGGTTACATCGACGCTAGCTTCGACACAGATCTGGATGACTCTAAGTCACAAACCGGATGCGTGTATATGTTGAATGGTGGAGCAGTAAGCTGGTGCAGCTGCAAGCAGAGCGTCGTGGCGGGATCTACATGTGAAGCGGAGTACATGGCAGCCTCAGAGGCAGCGCATGAAGCAATTTGGGTGAAGGAGTTCATCACTGACCTAGGAGTCATACCCAATGCGTCGGGGCCGATCAAACTCTTCTGTGACAACACTGGAGCTATTGCTCTTGCAAAGGAGCCCAGGTTTTACAAGAAGACCAGGCACATCAAGCGTCGTTTCAACTCCATCCGTGAAAATGTTCAAGATGGAGACATAGATATTTGCAAAGTACATACAGACCTGAACGTCGCAGATCCGTTGACTAAACCTCTTTCGCGAGCAAAACATGATGAACACCAGAACTCTATGGGTGTTCAATTCATCACAATGTAACTAGATTATTGACTCTAGTGCAAGTGGGAGACTGTTGGAAATATGCCCTAGAGGCAATAATAAAAGGATTATTATTATATTTCCTTGTTCATGATAATTGTCTTTATTCATGCTATAACTGTATTATCCGGAAATCGTAATACACGTGTGAATACATAGACCATAATACGTCCCTAGTAAGCCTCTAGTTGACTAGCTCGTTGATCAACAGATAGTCATGGTTTCCTGACTATGGACATTAGATGTCGTTGATAATGGGATCACATCATTAGGAGAATGATGTGATGGACAAGACCCAATCCTAAGCATAGCACAAGATCGTGTAGTTCGTTTGCTAGAGCTTTTCCAATGTCAAGTATCCTTTGCTTAGAACATGAGATCGTGTAACTCCCGGATACCGTAGGAGTGCTTTGGGTGTACCAAACGTCACAACGTAACTAGGTGACTATAAAGGTGCACTACAGGTATCTCCGAAAGTGTCTGTTGGGTTGACACGGATCGAGACTGGGATTTGTCACTCCGTATGACGGAGAGGTATCTCTGGGCCCACTCAGTAATGCATCATCATAATGAGCTCAAAGTGACCAAGTGATTGGTCACGGGATCATGCATTACGGTACAAGTAAAGTGACTTGCCGGTAACGAGACTGAACGAGGTATTGGGATACCGACGATCGAGTCTCGGGCAAGTAACGTACCGATTAATAAAGGGAATTGTATATGGGGTTGCTTGAATACTCGACATCATGGTTCATCCGATGAGATCATCGAGGAGTATGTGGGAGCCAAGATGGGTATCCAGATCTTGTTGTTGGTTATTGACCGGAGAGCCATCTCGGTCATGTCTGCATGTCTCCCGAACCCGTAGGGTCTACACACTTAAGGTTCGGTGACGCTAGGGTTGTATGAATATGAATATGCAGCAAAACGAATGTTGTTCGGAGTCCCGGATGAGATCCCGGACGTCACGAGGAGTTTCGGAATGGTCCGGAGGTAAATAATTATATATAGGAAGTGCTGTTTTGGCCATTGGGAAAGTTTCGGGGTCACCCGGTATTGTACCGGGACCACCGGAAGGGTCCCGGGGGTCCACCGGGTGGGGCCACCTATCTCGAAGGGCCCCGTGGGATGAGGTGGGAGGGGAACCAGCCCCTAGTGGGCTGGTGCGCCCCCCCTTGGGCCTCCCCTGTGCCTAGGGTTGAAAACCCTAGGGGGGAGGCGCACCACTTGCCTTGGGGGGTACTCCAACCCCCCTGGCCGCCGACCCCTTGGGAGATGGCATCTCCCAGGGCCGGCGCCCCCCCTGGGGGCGTATATAAAGGAGGGCAGGGGGAGGGCAGCCGCACCCTGTGTCTTGGCTCCTCCCTCCCCCTACTACACCTCGTCCTCCTCCTGTAGCAGCTTGGTGAAGCCCTGCCGGAGTTCTGCTGCATCCACCACCACGCCGTTGTGCTGGATCATCATCAACTTCTCCTCCCCCCTTGCTGGATCAAGAAGGAGGAGACGTCATCCACTCCGTACGTGTGTTGAACGCGGAGGTGCTGTCCGTTCGGCACTTGATCATCGGTGATTTGAATCACGGCGAGTACGACTCCATCATCACCGTTCTCTTGAATGCTTCCGCACGCGATCTACAAGTGGTATGTAGAAGAAGTCTCTCTCCCATGACTCGTTGCTTAGATGAACTCATAGATGGATCTTGGTGAAACCGTAGGAATTTTTTTATTTTCTGCAACGTTCCCCAACACTACGGTCACATCTATTTAGGAAGGATGGTAAGATTTTTACTATTTGTCATCAGTGCATCTTTTGCATACACTATTTTTGAAGCTAAATGAGGGAGTCCTGGACTAGGGGGAGTCCGGATAGCCGAACTATCATCATTGGCCGGACTCCAAGACTATGAAGATACAAGATTGAAGACTTCGTCCCGTGTCCGGATGGGACTTTCCTTCGCGTGGAAGGCAAGCTTGGCGATACGGATATGTAGATCTCCTACCATTGTAACCGACCATCTGTAACCCTAGCCCTCTTCAGTGTCTATATAAACCGGATGGCTTTAGACCGTAGGACAGAACAACCATTACAACAATCATACCATAGGCTAGCTTCTAGGGTTTAGCCTCCTTGATCTCGTGGTAGATCTACTCTTGTAATACCCACATCATCAATATCAATCGAGCAGGACGTAGGGTTTTACCTCCATCAAGAGGGCCAGAACCTGGGTAAAACATTGTGTCCCTTGTCTCCTGTTACCATCCGCCTAGACGCACAGTTCGGGACCCCCTACCCGAGATCCGCCGGTTTTGACACCGACATTGGTGCTTTCATTGAGAGTTCCTCTGTGTCATCACCGATAGGCTTGATGGCTTCTTCAATCAACAACAACACAGTCCAGGGTGAGACTTTTCTCCCCGGACAGATCTTCGTGTTTGGCGGGTTTGCACTGCGGGCCAATTCGCTTGGCCATCTGGAGCAGATTGAAAGCTACGCCCCTGGCCGTCAGGTCAGGTTTGGAAGCCTAAACTTCACTGCTGACATCCGCGGAGACTTGATCTTCGATGGATTCGAGCCGCAACCAAGCGCGCCGCACTGTCACGTCGAGCATGATTTAGCTCTGCTACCGGATAGTGCCCTGGAGGCCGCACACGAGTCCGCTCTGACCCATAGTTCGGAGCCGACCGCGCAGACCGAGGACGGGTGGCTGGACACCGCCTCGGGGGCTGCAATCCCTGCGGCGATGGAGCCGAATACTGACATTGTCCCTTGCAAAGCCCGTGACTCCGAGGTGCTGGACTCCTTGCCGGACTCCGAACCTCCTGCGCCCCCGCCAATCGAATCTGATTGGGCGCCGATCATGGAGTTCAACGCAGCGGACATCTTTCAGCACTCACCCTTTGGCGACATCCTGAATTCGCTAAAGTATCTCTCGTTATCAGGAGAGCCCTGGCCGGACTGCGGTCAAGATGGTTGGGATGCGGACGACGAAGAAATTCAAAACCCTCCCACCACCCACTTTGTAGCCACTATCGACGACCTAACCGACATGCTAGACTACGACTCCGAAGACATCGACGGTATGGACGACGATGCCGGAGACGATCAAGAACCAACGCCTACGGGGCATTGGAAGACCACCTCGTCATACGACATATACATGGTGGACATCCCAAAGGATGGAAACAACGAAGAAGCAGCGGAGGCAGATTCCTCTAAGAAACAGCCCAAGCGCCGACGTCAGCGGCGCCGCTCTAAATCCCGCCACAGCAAGAATGGAGATTCCGGCACCGGAGATAATAACACCTCAGAGAGTGCCAAAGACAACCCCCTCCAGCAAGATTCAGCACAGGAGGACGGAGAAGCCAGCCCTCAGGAGAGGGCGGCAGACGAGGAGATAGAGGATGACAATTACATGCCTTCCTCCGGAGACGAGGCAAGCCTCAACGACGACGAATTCGTCGTGCCAGAGGATCCCGTCGAACAAGAGTGTTTTAAACGCAGGCTAATGGCCACGGCGAACAGCCTAAAGAAAAAGCAGCAACAGCTTCGAGCTGATCAAGACCTGCTGGCCGATAGATGGACCGAGGTCCTCGCGGCCGAAGAGCATGAGCTCGAACGCCCCTCCAAAAGCTACCCAAAGCGCAAGTTGCTCCCCCGATTAGAGGAGGAGGCATACAAACCTTCATCACCAGCGCACAATACGGCTGACCGACCACCTCGTGGCCACGACAGAGAGGCATCTAGGCCCTCCACCAGAACCGTACCCCGGCACCGCTCGAAAAGCGCTAAGCCACGGGGGAATGCGCCGGACTTGCGAGACGTATTGGAGGAAAAGGCAAAACAATCAAGGTCTATCTACAAATCACGTGGGCGCCCCACGACCCACGACGACTATCGTCGCACCGGATACAGCAACTCCGGCCGGGCCGAACACAGCAGACAAAGCTCTCTTGAGCTACGTCGTGATATTGCCCAATATAGAGGCGCCGCACATCCACTATGCTTCACAAATGAAGTAATGGATCATCAAATCCCCGAAGGGTTTAAACCCGTGAACATTGAATCCTATGATGGCACAACGAACCCCGCGGTTTGGATCGAACATTATCTCCTTCATATCCATATGGCCCGCGGCGATGACCTCCACGCCATCAAGTATCTCCCACTCAAGCTTAAAGGACAAGCTCGACATTGGCTTAACAGCTTGCCAGCAGAGTCAATTGGGTGTTGGGAGGACCTGGAAGCCGCATTTCTCGACAACTTCCAGGGCACATATGTGTGACCACCCGACGCCGATGACCTAAGCCACATAATTCAGCAGCCAGACGAATCGGCCAGACAGTTCTGGACATGGTTCTTAACAAAGAAAAATCAAATCGTCGATTGTCCGGATGCAGAGACCCTCGCAGCCTTCAAACATAACATCCGCGACGAGTGGTTGGCCCGGCACCTAGGACAGGAAAAGCCAAAATCCATGGCAACCCTCACATCACTCATGACCCGCTTCTGTGCGGGGGAGGACAGCTGGCTAGCCCACAGTAACAACCTCAGCAAAAATTCTGGCAGTCTGGACTACAAGGACCGCAATGGCAGGTCGGATCACAACAAAAACAAACGCCACGTTAATGGTGATAACACTGAGGATACGGTAGTCAACGCCGGATTCAGAGGCTCAAAACCCGGTCAGCGGAAAAAGCCATTTAAAAGAACTACCCCGGGTCCGTCCAATTTGGACCGAATACTCAACCGCTCTTGCCAGATACATGGCACCCCCGAAAAGCCAGCTAATCACACCAACAGGGATTGTTGGGTATTTAAGCAGGCAGGCAAGTTAATTGCCGATAACAATGACAAGGGGCCGCATAGTGATGACGAGGAGGAGACCCGGCCGCCGAACAGTAGAGGACAGAAGGGGTTCCCCCCACAAGTGCGGACGGTAAACATGATATACGCAACCCACATACCCAAGAGGGAGCGGAAGCGTGCACTTAGGGACGTATATGCGATGGAGCCAGTCGCCCCGAAGTTCAATCCATGGTCCTCTTGCCCGATCACCTTCGATCGAAGGGACGACCCCACCAGTATCCGCCATGGCGGGTTCGCCGCACTGGTCTTAAACCCAATCGTCGATGGATTTCACCTGACTAGAGTCCTGATGGACGGCGGCAGCAGCCTGAACCTGCTTTATCAGGATACAGTGTGCAAGATGGGAATAGACCCCTCAAGGATTAAACCTACAAAGACGACCTTCAAAGGCGTCATACCAGGTGTTGAGGCCAATTGTACAGGCTCAGTCACACTAGAAGTGGTCTTCGGATCCCCGGATAACTTCCGAAGCGAGGAGTTAATCTTCGACATAGTCCCGTTCCGCAGTGGCTATCATGCCCTGCTCGGACGAACCGCGTTCACAAAATTCAACGCAGTGCCGCATTATGCATACCTCAAGCTCAAGATGCCAGGCCCTCGTGGAGTCATCACGGTCAACGGAAACACTGAACGCTCCCTCCGAACGGAGGAGCACACAGCGACTCTCGCGGCGGAAGTACAGATTAGCCTCTTAAGGCAATTCTCGAGCCCGGACGTTAAACGGCTGGACATAGCCAAACGCGCCCAGAGTAACATACATCAAGACCATCTGGCACGTTCCGAGCATGCGTAGCAATGCGGCCCCAACCCCAGCCCTTGCATGATTGCAAGAATAGCCCTCCGCGTACATTATTACGCTCTGGAGATACCATGGGCATAGGGGGAGGGGCACGACCACAAACAGGCCGAGAGTGCGGCTCAACCACACTAGGGGCTCCCCAGTGTGTCGCTCTTTTTCTTTTCCTTTTTTTCCTTACCAGAGGACTCCGTTCACCAGAGACCCTGTCCGGCGGTGAATCTGCTGAACTCACGATGCAACAGCCAGGGAAGGACAAAGGCTACGACGAACACTCAGGTGGTCTCCATTACGAGCATTAAAATCTGTTAAATACACCATTCCGCAGCCTACCCCTGGAGGGGGACATGTCTAAATAGTCCAATCCCTTGCTTACCGCACTATTTGTATCGTTCTGCACTCATGGTAGAATTCCTTGAATAAACAATGCATCGCTTTTCGCTTATAATTGCATTCCTTTTTTACATATACGTTCGTTTATGATGTTTTGCATCCGTATACTTTGGTACGACCGAATACACCATGGGCTTATGTTCCCCGCATTATGGTGTGTCAAGTCCGAACACTTTCACAAGTGCGGCACCCCGAACTTATAGCACTATATGCATCGGCTCCGAATCATGTCTTGGGTCAATAGTTGGGTTTGCCCGGCTCCCATGTTTTGGTACCTTATGTTCCGTTATATCGGCTAAGGTAGCACTGGGAGAACCACTGCGATTGCGCCCCAGTTGAGCTGGGTTAATGCCTCAGTGGAGAAAGCTAAAACTGACCGTCATGATGAGGCAAGAGCCGGTCGCTGTTCGAGAGGTTCTTTCGAGTCCCTAAAGACTTATGCCGCTTAGAGCGAGGAGCCGACTAACTGTCTGGCCCAGGCATGGATAGCGCCCCAAATTCGGCCTTCCGAATACTAGGGGCTTCGCCGAAATTTAAAATTATAGAATTCTATGGCTAAGTGAGAGTGTTCAAGCATTATAAGTCCGGTTGCCTAGTTCGTTTTGTTGAGCGCTTCCCTAGATGGACCCAAATATGGGAACAAGAGTGCTCAAATTTATCCCGAACACCCCAGCACTCGTGGGATGGGGGCTGAAGTCGACGACTTGCCATCTCTCAGATTTGATAAACGGCCGCACAGAAGGTAATATTTTAAATCAATAAGCGTTGCTTAGCGCATATGAACAAAGTTTTCAGCGCACAGGATAACACATCGCGAGTCTACTAAAAAATTACATCTTTGGGGCACTCGTCCGCAATCTTGCGGGCACCCTTCAGGACACTCTTATAATACATTTCGGGCGTACGATACTCCTTGCCCACTGGCGACGCGTCTGTCAGAAGCCTCTCAGCATCCAGCCTGCCCCAGTGCACCTTTGCGCGGGCAAGGGCCCGACGGGCACCTTCGATGCAGGCGGAGCGCTTGATGACTTCCACCCAAGGGCACGCATCCACCAGCCGCCGCACGAGGCCGAAGTAGCTCCCAGGCATGGCCTCTTCAGGCCACAGCCGGCCTATGAGGCCCTTCATGGCCTGCTCGGCTACCTTGTGGAGCTCGACTAGCTGCTTCAGCTGGTCGCTAAGGGGCACCGGATGTCCGGCCTCAGCATACTGAGACCAGAAGACCTTCTCTGTTGAGATCCCCTCCTCGGCGGTAGAATGCGGTGGCATCGGACACGCTGTGAGGTAGATCTGCAAACGCTCCTGGAGAGCTCCGAATTCGGGTAAGTAACAGGTAATTCACACTCACATGCTTGCTTTGCATGAAAAATGCCTTACCCGCTGCTATTTTCTTCACCGCCTCAATCTCCTGGAGGGCCTTATGGGCCTCGGCCTTAGCAGCTTTGGCACTCTCAAGAGCCGAGGCAAGCTCGGAATCTCAAGTCTTCGAGTCGCGCTCCAAACTCTCATGCTTTTCCATGAGAGCCTGGAGCTCTTGCCGCACCTCCACCACCCACGCCTCCTGCTTCTCTCGCTCCGCTCGTTCCGCGGCCGCATTCCGTTCGACCGCGGACACGGCCTCCTTCAGGGTCGCCACCTCATTCGTGGCCCCTGCAGTGCCCATGTTATCCTTGTTATTTCTATTGCAACCAAAATCCTTTTCTGTAAGGTACAAATTTAAATACGGTGTTATTCACCTTCTTTGTCCTCGAGCTGCTTCTTGGCAAGACCGAGCTCGTTCTCGGTCCGCTCGAGGTCCTGCTTCAAAGCACCGACCTCCGCAGTCAATGCGGCAGAGGTCAGCAGTGCAGCCTGCAATCCCATATTGACATAATTTTTAGAACTCCTGCGTATATCTTTTTAGATCCTCAGTCCGACTTTTCTTTCCGAACACCGAACCGAGCATTAGGGGCTACTGTCTATGCGGTATTACATTCCATATTTTAAAACTTCTTACCTCAAAGCCTGTTAGAAGGCTACTGCAGGCTTCGGTCAGCCCGCTCTTGGCGAGCTGAACCTTCTGAATCACCGCACTCATGATAGTGCGGTGTTCTTCCTCGATGGAAGCGCCTTTGAGCACCTCCAACAAGTTGTCTGTCGCCTCCGGTTGGATGGAGGCCGCCGGTGCCACGGTCTTGCCCTTCTTATGAAGGGGCCGCCCGCCGGACTCCGGAACCACTGCGGGTTCCGGTGTGAAGTCCGGCGCGAAGTCCGGAAGGTCGCCTTGCGCCACCTTCGGGTCCTCCTCCTTTGGATGAGTCCCTCTCCGGGATCCCACCTCGACATCGTCAGTGTCACGGGGAGAGGAGGCCGTCGGAAGTGAAGTACTGTTCACAGCCGATGAACCCAAGGACCCACTCGACGAAGCGGGAAGATCGTCCTTGGGTGGACTGTAGGGTTGCACGCGGCGTTAGAAAGACACCAGGTGGCAAAAAGAAAAACCATGAAGTCATTTCGGGAGTCCGGATACTTACGATTTCGCCAGGGGCTTGGCCCTCGAAGGCCAATCCTCGTCATCGCCATCGGCGTTGGCAGAACAGTCCGGGGGAAGAGGCTTTCCCCTCTTCGACCCTTCGGCTTCCCTAGCCGGGGAGGCCTTCCTTTTCCTCCCTTCCCCCGCTGGGGAAGGGGCCTTTTTCTTCTCCTCGTCCTCGGGGGCGGAATCCGCCTCCGAGTCATCGGACACCTGAAAACGGGAACTCTTTCGAGTACCCGTGGCCTCCTTCTTGGCCTTCTTCTCCGGCACCACATGCGGTGCCGGAACCAGCAGCCCCGCTAGACGGGCGTCTACTGGGTTTTCTGGCATGGGAGTCGGACAGATAATCTGCTCGGCCTTCTTCATCCAATCTTGTCAAAGGAAAGGGGAGATTAAAAATCCTGCGTAAGGTCGAGCTATTAAAAACAAGTGTCCTGTAAAGGGGTAGAATCACTTACCTCGTCAGCTGGACGCCGCGAGCGAAATCCGCGATCTTCAGTAGCGGATGCGGGAGCTTCGGCGCCCTTGAAGAGCACCTTCCAGGCATCTTCGTACCTAGTGTCGAAGAGCCTGCTCAAGGTTTGGTGCTGTGCCGGATCGAACTCCCACAATTTAAATGCCCGTTCTTGGCACGGGAGAATCCGGCGGATGAGCATGACTTGGACCATGTTGACAAGCTTGAGCTTTTTGTTCACCAGCTTCTGGATACATGCTTGGAGTCTGGTCAGCTCCTCCGAATCACCCTAGGTCAGGCCACTCTCCTTCCAAGAGGTGAGCCGCGTGGGGATACCAGATCTAAATTCGGGGGCCGCCACCCATTTAGGGTCACGCGGCTCGGTAATGTAGAACCACCCCGTTTGCCATCCCTTGATGGTTTCCAAGAAGGCGCCCTCGAGCCAGATGACGTTGGGTATCTTGCCCACCATGGCGCCTCCGCACTCCGCCTGATTCCCCTTCACTACCTTTGGCTTGACATTGAAGGTCTTGAGCCACAAGCCGAAGTGGGGCTGGATGCAGAGGAAGGCCTCGCACACGACGATAAACGCCGAGATGTTGAGGATGAAGTTCGGCGCCAGATCATGGAAATCTAGGCCGTAGTAGAACATGAGCCCCCGGACAAAGGGGTGAAGTGGAAAGCCCAGTCCACGGAGGAAATGGGGAAGGAAAACCACCCTCTCATGGGGCCTGGGGGTGGGGATGAGCTGCCCCTTGTCGGGGAGACGGTGCGCGATGTCGCTGGACAAGTATCCGGCGTCGCGCAGCCTTTCGATGTGCCCCTCCATGACAGAGGAGGCCATCCACTTGCCTCCTGCTCCGGACATGTCTGGAGAAGGTCGAGGCGAGATTTGCGGGTTTGGACGCTGGAGCTCGAGTGCGCGGAGATGGATAAGCAAAGGAGGAAGAAGGCGTAGGTAAGGAGGTGGATCCTTATCCCTTATATATGGGCGGACGAAGACTATGCGTCCCCGCCGGCCTGGTAAAACTTGCTTATCCCCCAAACGCCACAATGAATGGCACGGTTGGGTTACCCACGTCCGTATTGATGAGAATCCCGGAATAAGGGGAACACGATCTCTGCTTCGACAAGACATGCCAAGGAAACCGCGTCGCTAAACGCGCTGAGGTGGTACAATAAAAACAATTCAAGTAAAGGCTTGGTGATGGTATGACGTCATGCCACAAAATACGTCAGCAGATTGAACTTGTGAACATATTATTCTCTCTACGGTGGTATGTGGAATTTATTTTGCAGAGCCGGACACTATCCTGATGTTCACAATCTTCTACAAACTATTCGGAGAAGGAACCCGCCTTGCAATGCCGAAGACAATATGCGCGCTGGACTCGTCGTCATTGAAGCCTGGTTCAGGGGCTACTGAGGGAGTCCTGGACTAGGGGGTGTCCAGATAGCCGAACTATCATCATCGGCCGGACTCCAAGACTATGAAGATACAATATTGAAGACTTCGTCCCGTGTCCGGATGGGACTTTCCTTGGCGTGGAAGGCAAGCTTGGCGATACGGATATGTAGATCTCCTACCATTGTAACCGACTCTCTGTAACCCTAGCCCTCTCTGATGTCTATATAAACCGGATGGCTTTAGTCCGTAGGACAGAACAACCATTACAACAATCATACCATAGGCTAGCTTTTAGGGTTTAGCCTCCTTGATCTCGTGGTAGATCTACTCTTGTAATACCCACATCATCAATATCAATCGAGCAGGACGTAGGGTTTTACCTCCATCAAGAGGGCCCGAACCTGGGTAAAACATTGTGTCCCTTGTCTCCTGTTACCATCCGCCTAGACGCACAGTTCGGGACCCCCTACCCGAGATCCGCCGGTTTTGACACCGACACTAAACTTCATTGCTAAGTATGTTACCAGACGATGTTCTTCAACAGGGACTCCCGATGAATGTTGTGCTTTATGGGATCGAGACTAAAGGTACCATGAGTATTATCAGCTTAGCGCCAAGATATCCTACAGATTACTTTAGTGCATTCAAGATTAGCGACGGATGCTTAATAGTGCAAGACTGGACCAAATATGTGACGGGGGAGCGCAGAGAAGTACTAGGGGGCAGCAAACAGATGCGCTACCCACGATTAGGAGACAGGTTAATCTGCATGCTCCACTTTGATCAAGGAGGAGAGCTATACATGTTTTATGTTATTTTACCTAAGAGAGAGCAGCAGGAGTGATTAGCTAGCTAGAAATGAGTTTGAGGATGATGATGTGCTACACTATTACTATGATGATAAAATAGCTAGTGTTGGTGGTAATGACTATGATGATTATTATGAGCTAGTGTTAGTGGTGATTAAATAAATACTGTTGGTGGTAATGACTATGATGATGATTAAATAGCTTGTGCTGGCGGATTAGATTCAAGTGGAGGCAACATGTGGTGCACATCGAAAGTACTACTAGTCCAAACTAGATCAAGTTTGGATTAGTAGTATACTTTTGACATGCACCACATATTGCCTCCACTTGAACCTAATCCACCTTCATTTGACACACTGTTATGGACATAATGATGTAAACCTCATAACTGGTATTGTACCAATATTTGCACGATGGCGCATAAATACACTAAAAATAAAAAAAATAAAAAACAATACTAGTAGCGATGGACAGAAAACACGCTGCAAGTAGTTACCTTAGCAGTAGCGTGGTACTGAATAAACGCTGCAGCTATTTGTCCTAGTAGTAGCGCGTGCGGGCACGCGTTACTGCTAAGCAATAGCTGTAGCACCTTATTAGTAGCGCGCCCTCCCGCGCTACTAGTGGACACAAAACCCGCGTTACTGCTAGGGTTTTCCCTAGTACTGGATCAACACCACAAAGCCCGCAAATTCCATCGCGACAAATTTTTTAGAACATCACAACTCATAGAGCATATTTAAAACATTTAAACATGCATTCATTTATTTTTTGCATCATGTAGGCAAACAAACTATAATCATCATTTATTCATCACGTATTCATCATCATCATCTATTCATCATCATCATTGATTCATCTCATCGAACCTTTTTTTGCAGGATATGCAATATATAGCATCTCATCGAACCGCATATATAGCATTTTAACATAAAATATCAAACAATTTTATATCTATCCATCTATATATCATGATGTAGTATCCGCTCATCTATCCATCTATATATCATGATGTAGTATCCGCTCATCTATCCATCTATATATCAACAACAAATTTTTTTCTCAACTAACCTATCAACAAATTTTTTATATCTTATAATCCATCTATCTAACTATTTATATATCTAACTAATCTATCCATCTAAACCCTAAACTAACTAACCTAACGTAGCAGCAGCAAGTAGCAAGCAGCGGCAGCAGCAGGAAGCAGCAACCAGCGGCAGCAGCAGGGGCTCACCGGCGAAGCAGAGGCGGGGCGGAGCAGGGCGGGGCGGCGACGAGGTCGGGGAGGAGAAGGGCGGCGACGGGCGGGGCAGTGGTGTCGGCCGCTAACGCAGTCGGGGACGGGGCGGCCGCAGCCGGGGATGGGGCCGCCTGGGACGGGGCGGCCGAGGACGGGGACGGG